>NC_092178.1:4888798-5056298 GCF_045791955.1 Oncorhynchus clarkii lewisi
TGTGCCTTCGAATCAGTGGGTGTTTCGGCCTTTAATCACTAAACACTCTCATCAAAGGTGGCCAGCTAAAGGGTGATCAAGCCTTAGCTTGTGTCCCATGCCCAATTAAGATGTCCCACGGGACTATGCAAGGCATGGGCGTCCTCTTCCCTGAGCCAGTCCGACAGCTGACCGCATACCTCATATGCCCTCCTCAAGTTGGAGGGATCTGAATTGGGTTCTCAGGTGGGGGTGGGGGGTCATGAAGTTATAGCCCAGCAAGGGTCCTTCCGTTTAATCCAGATCCACTGGCTGCCTCTTTCAGCTGCTTGAGAAACTGCTCTGACGGTCTGCCGCAGAGCCTGTCCATGGATTCCAAGTTCTTTCAGCAACCTGATGGTGGAAGAAGCCACGAATCCTCTGCATCCCACTTCAACTGGCCAGACTTTTGCATTCCAGCCACGCTGAGTTGCGTCTGCTGCCAACTCTGTGTAACGCAGTTTCTTACGCTCGTAGGCCTCTTCAACAGAGTTTTCCCACGGGACTGTGAGCTCTATGATGTACACAGCCTTTCGTGAAGGGGACCAGAGTACCATGTCTGGCCTAAGGTTGGTAGAAGCAATCTCAGGTGGAAAAATTAGTTGCTGGCCAATATCGACAAGCATCTTCCAGTCCCGGGCCATGGCTAGGTGTCCAGTTTCTGGCTTTGTAGGAGGATACTTGGGCCTTTTCTGTCCCTCCCGGATGAATGTTGTTGTTTTGACAGGATTGCTTGTTTTTGGAGGTAATGAATTGGTTGCACTCCTCTTGGTCTCAAGTGCTGCAGCCAGGCTCTTGAGGACCTGATTGTGCCTCCAGGTGTAACGGCCTTGTGAGAGGCTGGTCTTGCAACCTGTCATTATATGCCTGAGAGTTTATATGCCTGACTAATATAGTAGAGAAGACTATAATAGAGTAGAGTAGAATATAATATAGTAGAGTAGCCTATAATAGAGTAGACTAGAGTAGAGTAGACAATAGAGTAGAATAGACTATAGAGTAGAATAGACTATAATATAATAGAGTAGACTAGAATACACTATAATAGAGTAGAATAGAGTAGCCTATAATAGAGTAGAGTAGACTATAATATAATATATTAGAGTAGACTATAGAGTAGAATAGATTAGAGTAGACTATAGAGTAGAATAGACTATAATAGAGTAGATTTGAGTAGAGTAGACTATAATATAGTAGAATAGACTATAATATATTAGAATAGACTAGAGTAGAGTAGACTAGAGTAGAATAGAGTAGATTATAACAGAGTAGAGTAGAACAGAATATAATAGACTAGAGTAGAGAATAAGAGTAGACTAGAATATACTATAATTGAGTAGACTAGAGTAGAATATACTATAATAGACTAGAGTAGAATATAGTACAATAGACTATAATAGAGTAGACTAGAGAAGAGTAGACTATAAAAGAGTAGAATAGACTGTAATAGAATAGAGTAAACTATAATATAGTACAGTAGACTATAATAGAGTAGATTAGAGTAGACTATAATAGAGTAGAATAGACTGTAATATAAGAGAATAGACTATAATAGAGTAGATTTGAGTAGAGTAGACTATAATATAGTAGAATAGAATAATATAGTAGAATAGACTATAGAGTAGAATAGACTATAATAGAGTAGATTTGAGTAGAGTAGACTATAATAAAGTAGAATCGACTGTAATATAGTAGAATAGACTATAGAGTAGAATAGACTATAGTAGAGTAGATTCGAGTAGAGTAGACTATAATAGAGTAGACTAGCGTAGAGTAGACTAATAGAGTAGAATAGACTATAATATAGTAGAATAGACTAGAGTAGAATATAATAGAGTAGACTACAGTAGAATAGAGTAGATTATAACAGAGTAGAATAGAACAGAATATAATAGACTAGAGTAGAGAATAATAGAGTAGACTAGAATATACTATAGTGAAGTAGACTAGAGTAGAATATACTATAATAGACTAGAGTATAATATAGTACAATAGACTATAATAGAGTAGACTAGAGTAGACTATAATAGACTAGAGTAGAATAGACTATACTAGAGTAGACTAGAGTAGAATAGAGTAGACTATAATAGACTAGAGTAGAATAGACTATACTAGAGTAGACTAGAGTAGAATAGAGTAGACTAGAGTAGAATAGACTATAACAGAGTAGATAAGAGTAGAATAGACTATAATAGATTTAACTAGAGTAGAGTAAACTATTATAGACTAGAGTAGAGTAGAGTAGACTACAGTAGAGTAGAGTATAATATAAGAGTAGAGTAGAGTAGAATAGAGTAGAGTAGATTAGACTATAATATAGTAGAATATAAGAGTAGAGTAGACTACTGTAGAGTAGAATATAAAAGAGTAGATTTGAATATCATAGACTAGAGAAGAATATAATAGAGTAGACTAGAGTAGAATACACCCACACCCAATCTGATCAGCACCCACCAGGCCAACACCCACACCCAATCTGATCAGCACCCACCAGGCCAACACCCACACCCAATCTGTTCAGCACCCACCTAGCCAACACCCAATCTGATCAGCACCCACCAGGCTAACACCCATCAAGCCAACATCCACACCTAATCTGATCAGCACCCACCAGGCCAACACCCAATCTGATCAGCACCCACCAGGCCAACACCCAATCTGATCAGCACCCACCAGGCCAACACCCACCAGGCCAACACCCAATCTGATCAACACCCACCAGGCCAACACCCACCATGCCAACACCCAATCTGATCAGCACCCACCAGACAAACACCCAATCTGATCAGCACCCACCAGGCCAACACCCAATCTGATCAGCACCCACCAGGCCAACACCCACCAGGCCAACACCCAGTCTGATCAGCACCCACCAGGCCAACACCCACCATGCCAACACCCAATCTGATCAGCACCCACCAGGCCAACACCCACCATGCCATCACCCAATCTGTTCAGCACCCACCTAGCCAACACCCACAGCCAATCTGATTAGCACCCACGAGGCCAACACCCAATCTGATCAGCACCCACCAGGCTAACACCCATCAAGCCAACACCCACACCTAATCTGATCAGCACCCACCAGGCCAACACCCAATCTGATCAGCACCCACCAGGCCAACACCCACCAGGCCAACACCCAATCTGATCAGCACCCACCAGGCTAACACCCATCAAGCCAACACCCACACCTAATCTGATCAGCACCCACCAGGCCAACACCCAATCTGATCAGCACCTACCAGGCCAACACCCAATCTGATCAGCACCCACCAGGCCAACACCCACCAGGCCAACACCCAATCTGATCAGCACCCACCAGGTCAACACCCAATCTGATCAGCACCCACCAGGCCAACACCCACCAGGCCAACACCCAATCTGATCAGCACCCACCAGGCCAACACCCACCATGCCAACACCCAATCTGATCAGCACCCACCAGGCCAACACCCACCAGGCCAACACCCAATCTGATCAGCACCCACCAGGCCAACACCCACCATGCCAACACCCAATCTGATCAGCACCCACCAGGCCAACACCCACCATGCCAACACCTAATCTGATCAGCACCCACCAGCCCAACACCCACCAGGCCAACACCCAATCTGATCAGCATCCACCAGGCCAACACCCAATCTGATCAGCACCCACTTGTCTAGGGGTTTTTGTATGTTTATGGGGCTGTTTCCTTTCTAGGTAGTTTCTTCAGACGAAGAGGAGGAAATCAGCCGTGACACAGGGTGGCTGTAGAGTTCAACACTTAATGTCCTGTCTTTTGTATTTTTCATAGCCTGAGAGAGAGAGAGAGAGAGAGAGAGAGAGAGAGAGAGAGAGAGAATATATTACCTAAAGTCATCCCCATGCACACTATGTAACACATTAAATTAATAATTGCCTGAAATTGTATGTCATTGTCTTTCAGAAATGTAGCAATACCCAATGTTGAAAAGTTGTTAAATATTTGTTACTTTGGTATACATTGAGTGAAAGGGTATGCATTGAGAGAGTATTTTACACACTTAAATAATAGATCATCACACACACAGCCCTGTCTTCATAGTTGTTCATAGTTTATTATCTTAGTTTGTCATAGTTTCTAATCAGTTTAAAAATAGTTGGCCTTGATTTCTAATCATACTTTCTAGTCTGAGAGGTTTGATATAATAAGAGGGTCAAACAGACCCTAAGTCCCACACAAGTAGCCCAAATGTACCCAAGTTGCCAAATTGGTGAAGGTATACATTTTGAAACAAATAACTATATACAAAATATCAAAATGGTATTCTAACACACCCCCCCCCCCCCCAAAAAATGGAAAAAAATTGGAAAAAAATAATTATTATTGATTAGAAAATATATGAAAAAAAAATAAATTATATATATATATATATATATATATATATATATATATATATATATATATATATATACACACATTTACAAAATAACATGGGTAACTATTTACACACTTTCAATATTTGGAAGACCCTCAGTCCTCTATCAAATCAAATCTATTTATATAGCCCCAGCCTAAACCCCAAACAGAAAGCAATGCAGGTGTAGAAGCACGGTGGCTAGGAAAAACTCCCTAGAAAGGCCAAAACCTAGGAAGAAACTTAGAGAGGAACCAGGCTATGAGGGGTGGCCAGTCCTCTTCTGGCTGTGCCGGGTGGAGATCACAGTGGTTGTAGAGGGTGCAACAGGACAGCACCTCAAGATTAAAAATGAACAGTTTAGGGTTCCATAGCCGCAGGCAGAACAGTTGAAACTGGAACACCGGCAAGGCCAGGTGGACTGGGGACAGCAAGAAGTCATCATGCCAGGTAGTTCTGATGCAGGGTCCTAGGGCTCAGGTCCTCCAAGAGAGAGAAAGAGAGAATTAGAGAGAGCATACTTAAATTCACACAGGACACCGGATAAGACTCCCATTCGGAGTCAGTGTCACTGTGAAAGAAAATGTTCAGTTAGAATAGTTTCACATATGAGCCCTGTATCAACAGGTATAATAAATAGATATATATAGAGAGTTGAAGGTTGAATACATTAGGTTGAATATATTATTATATTATTATTACCTGCTAGATATACTGTCTCTTTTATATTATGACAGACCAGCTAGATCTACTGTCTCTATTATATTATGACAGACCAGCTAGATCTACTGTCTTTATTATATTACAACAGACCAGCTGTATCTACTGTCTCCATTTCAATTTGGCCATTGATGTGGTCCTGCCCTCTCCTCAACAGCCTCAAATAGGCTATTTCATGTGGGTTGAAGTGGGGCGGCAGACACACGCAGCTCACATTTCATAACATTACATGTTTATATATTGCTTCTAAAAATGTAAAAAAAAATCACAAATAATATTTTATATTATTAATTTCAAACAAGGGCATTAGCATGATAAGAACTTACTAGTCCAAAACGATGTCCTCTCCTGTTCAAAAAAGATTCCTCCACAATCACTAAATTAATCATCTTACAAGAATCTCTGTCTCACTTTCCCAATCAATTTATTCAAAAATTGTGTGTACATCTATATATCTAGACTTACATTTAGCTTTCCCTGACTTAGTCGCCATACTGATTGATATATAAACAGCTGAATCTGCGCGTTTACCAAACAATGCAGTGCGTAATATGTGTTTCTCCTTCCGGTATGAAACTTCAATAGCGAATGACTCTCTTTACGCTGGAGCTTACTACATGGGTTGGTCTTGCAACACATAAAAATGACCTATTGCCGTTTAGCTCAGCTCATTGGCTATCTACCCAGCTAGATTTCAAGACGATCAGTGGTCATTGGGTAGATCACGATCAGTGGTCATTGACAGTCAATCAACGAAACAGCGGGCAAATCATTGGTGCACAATGATGTCATGACTTGTTGTCTTCAAATCGGTTTCTTTCAGTCAATACATCCCGCGAAATGGCCCATCAGGTTTGACTGTGTTACAAACAAACCAGTTGATTGCAGTGAAACCAAACATGACTGGAAAAATCACGTTTTGTGTGGGGTATTTACCTGGAATGTGTCGTCGAAAATGGAATGAGACGGAATTCACGACACAAGCGGTTCACAAAATGTTTTGTGTTAGGCTATAAAAACTGATTTTATCAAACAAAGGACCATTCATTGTGTAACAATGAGCATTGGAATTGCAAACAGACGAAGATCGTCAAAGGTATACGATTTATTTTAATGCAGTTTGTGATTATGTTACGCCTGTGCTGGTTAAAACATTTTTTTTTTTATGGGGCTCTAAGCTCAGATAATCGCATCGTATTCTTTCGCAGTAAATCCTTTTTTAAATCTGACAACGCAGTTGGATTAGCAAGATTCTAGGCTTTCGATACATGTGAGACACTTGTATTTTCATGAATGTTTAATATGACTATTTATGTGCGATCACCGTATGTTGTCGAATTTCAGCCCGCTAGCTGGTTCCGTGCGCAGAGAGGTTAACATATACAGATGTACTATCTTGGTAAATAAACACGAACTCTAACGTGTGAGAACAGGAACAGGATGCCCATATATGGACAAAACCATGTGATAACTTCCTGTCAGAATGCCCATATATGGGCATACACACGTCACCCGGACATAGGGTCATAAATCACACGTTTGACGTGTGCCGTCTACTGTATTCTCTCTGCCATGAAACTCGAAATTGAGTTCAGGTGCATCTGGTTTCCATTGATAATCCATGACATGTTTCTACAACTTGAATGGAGTCCACCTGTGGTAAATTCAATTGATTGGACATGATTTGGAAAGGCACACAACTGTCTATATAATGTGCCACACATGACAGTGCATGTCAGAGCAACAACCAAGCCATGAGGACAAAGGAATTGTCTGTGGAGATGGGAGAACCTTTCAGAAGGACAACCATCTCTTCAGAACTCCACTATTCAGGCCTTTGTGGTTGAGTGGCCAGACCGAAACCACTCCACAGTAAAAGTCTCATGACAGCCTGCTTGGAGTTTGCCAAAAGGCACCTAAAGACTCTCAGACAATGAGAAACTAGATTCTCTGGTCTGATTAAACCAAGATTGAACTCTTTGGCCTGAATGCCAAGCGTCACGTCTGGAGGAAACGTGGCACCATCCCTACGGTGAAGCATGGTGGTGGCAGCATCATGCTGTGGGGATGTTTTTCTGCGGCAGGGACTGGGAGACTAGTCAGGATCAAGGGAAGAATGAATGGAGAAAAATACAGAGAGATCCTTGATGAAAACCTGCTCCAGAGAGCTCAAGACCTCAGTCTGAGGTGAAGGTTCACTTTCCATCAGGACAACAACCCTAAGCACACAGCCAAGACAACCCAGGAGTGGCTTCGGGACAAGTCTCTGAATGTCTTTGAGTGGCCCAGTCAGAGCCGGACTTGAACCTGATCGAACATCTCTGGAGAGACCTGAAAACAGCTGTGCAGCAACGCTCTCCAACCATTCTGACAAAGCTTGAGAGGATCTGCAGAGAAGAATGGGAGAAACTCCCCAAATACAGGTGTGCCAAGCTTGTAGCGTCATTCCCAAGAAGACTCAAGGCTCTAATCTCTGCCGAAGGTGCTTCAACAATGTACTGAGTAAAGAGTCTGAATACTTACATGTATGTAAATGTGATATTTCCAATTGTTTAAAAAATATATATTCGGAAAAAGTTTTTTCCTTTCTCATTATGCGGTATTGTGTGTAGATTGATGAGGGGGAAAAAAACTATTTAATACATTTTAGAATTAGGACGTATTTTAACAAAATGTGTAAAAAGTCAAGTTGTGTGAATACTTTCTGAAGGTGCTGTACAACGTGACGTCTGTGTGTTGATGAAGGAACAGTCAGACACACAAGTCTAGAGCAGGAATTCAACCTCCTTAATGTTGTGTGCCAAGCAGACAGGCACCGGGTCCCATTTTTACAATAGCAGGGCAGATACTCTAACAACAAGGCCCTAGAGTTTCTAACTAACTTATATATTGGTACTTAGTCTGAGTGTAAATAACAAAATATAGGTTTAGTTGTACAGTAAAACAGATTCGGCACATGTGACAAATAAAAATTTGATTTGATTCACCTTTGAGCCAATGAAAGTGTAGAGCCAATGAGAGTGTAGAGCCAATGAGAGTGTAGAGCCAATGAGAGTGTAGAGCCAATGAGAGTGTAGAGCCACTGGATGGTCTCAATGTGACAGATGACTCCATTCATTCCATCCATAATAAAGCATGATCTGTCCCAGAGCTAAGAGAGATGGAGAGAGAGGTAAATACAACCTACATTTATGTTTATTTATTTTCCCTTTAGTACTTTAACTATTTGCACAGCATTACACCACTGTTTAAATACATAATGATATTTGTAATGTCTTTATTCTTTTGGAACTTGTGTAATATTTACTGTACATTTTTATTTCACTGTTGTTTTATCTATTTCACGAGAGAGAGAACAATAGTTAACATCCCTCTAGTATCTAGTCTAGCATCTAGTCTCTAGCATCTAGTCTCTAGTCTTGCATCTAGTCTCTAGCATCTAGTCTCTAGTCTAGCATCTAGTCTCTAGTCTTGCATCTAGTCTCTAGCATCTAGTCTCTAGTCTAGCATCTAGTCTCTAGCATCTAGTCTAGCATCTAGTCTCTCTAGTCTTGCATCTAGTCTCTCTAGTCTAGCATCTAGTCTCTAGTCTAGCATCTAGTCTCTCTAGTCTAGCATCTAGTCTCTCTAGTCTAGTATCTAGTCTCCCTGGTATAGTATCTAGTCTAGCATCTAGTCCCTCTAGAATGTAGCCCCTCTAGATTGTAGCCCCTCTAGACTAGAATCTAGTCCCTCTAGTCTACAATGGTGTTTATTTCTCAACACGCCACCCGAATAAACACATCTGCTTGAGTGTATTAGAAAGACCAAATGTCAAGCATTTCTCAACACATGTTATAGAAATAAATAACATCTCTGATAGGAGTTATTTGTGTTTAAACTGTGTTTTCCTTAAATTATCTTAGAGCCAACACAGGTGCCAAACAACTCTCTGTCCTTGTACTGTTAGATGTAAGTGCTGCATTCGACATTGTTGACCATGATGTCCTTCTGGACAGACTGAGGGGTGGGTTGGCCTCTCCGGTACAGATCTAAATTGGTTTAAGACCTATTTAACCGGTCAAGAGTTATTTGTTACCCTTGGTGAACATAACTCAGAGAAAATACATACAACATGTGGCGTTCCACAAGGGCCAATGTTGGGTCCTGTTCAGTTTTATATATGTTACCCAGAAAGCACAGCACTGCTACGCAGACGATACACAACTTTATATTTCTGTGTCAATAGAGGATTTTATCTCCACGGATACATTGTTATACTGTATTAGTGATTTAAATACTTGGATGGCTCACAACGTCCTCCCAGCTAACTACATTTTGAATCACACAAGAGGAATGTGTCACGCCCTGACCTGAGTATTCTTTGTTTTCTGTATATATTTTGGTTAGGTCAGGGTGTGACATGGGTGATGTATGTGTTTTTGTACTGTCTAGGGGTTTTGTAGGTTTATGGGGTTGTTTACCATCTAGGTGTGTATGTAAGTCTATGGTTGCCTAGATTGGTTCTCAATTAGAGGCAGCTGTTTATCGTTGTCTCTGATTGGGAACCATATTTAGGCGGCCATCTTCTTTGGGTATTTCGTGGGTTATTGTCTATGTGATGTTGCATGTTTGCACTCAGTTTTGATAGCGGTCACGGTCGTCTTGTTATTTTGTTTGTTTGTTTGTTTGTTTAGTGTACTTCGTGCTTTTTTGTCTTTCATTAAAAATATGTATTCACATCACGCTGCACTTTGGTTTCCTCGCTACGACGATCGTGACAGAACGTCACCAAAAAAATAATAACAGCCTTTAACTATCCCAAAGCCTTGGACCAAGAGGCATGGAGAGACAGCCTTTAACTATCCCAAAGCCTTGGACCAAGAGGCATGGAGAGACAGCCTTTAACTATCCCAAAGCCTTGGACCAAGAGGCATGGAGAGACAGCCTTTAACTATCCCAAAGCCTTGGACCAAGAGGCATGGAGAGACAGCCTTTAACTATCCCAAAGCCTTGGACCAAGAGACATGGAGAGACAGCCTTCTAACTATCCCAAAGCCTTGGACCAAGAGGCATGGAGAGACAGCCTTTAACTATCCCAAAGACGAGGACCAAGAGGCATGGAGAGACAGCCTTCTAACTATCCCAAAGCCTTGGACCAAGAGACATGGAGAGGCAGCCTTTTAACTGTGGGCATATTTAAAATAGTTGTTAAAACACATATTTTTAGCTTGGCTTGTCCTTGATGTGCTTTCTAGTCATTCAGTTTGTGTCATCTTATCTTTGTTGTGTTGTAAATATTGCAGCTTTAATTTTCATTGTTTTTAATTTGTGTTCCCCCCCCCTTCTTCTGTGAAGCACATTGCGTTGCATTCCATGTCTGAAATGTGCTGTATAAATAATTTGATTAGATGCTATACCTCCAAGTATGTAGTGCTGGTAGTTCTGGTCGGCCTCTGCTCCAACCTTGACGAGACAGATCAGGCCCCTCTGCCATCACAAACTCATGGACCAGATCCTTATCATCCTGAAACAAAACACTCCCACATCTAACCACATTCAGAATATTCTTAGTGTGTTTGCCCCAGGTGTTTGTGCTTGTGTACATAAAATAGATAAAATAAACAAAGTTCAAGTTTTCTTTCACATAACTTTCATTTAATCAACAGGTAGATGTCATTCTGCTCTTTGACCAGTGGGTGGCAGCAATGGCTTTATGGTTAAAGATACACATCACACTGTTGTGGTCAATGACAGGGGCACTGAAACTGTTTTTCATTGTATTTTAAATACAAATTCTGGAGCATGGGGTACTGTTGTATTGGATCCCTGAGCAGGTTGATATGTGTCTCTGTTGTATTGGATCCCTGAGCAGGTTGATATGTGTCTCTGTTGTATTGGGTCCCTGAGCATGTTGATATGCGTCTCTGTTGTATTGGATCCCTGAGCAGGTTGATATGTGTCTCTGTTGTATTGGATCCCTGAGCATGTTGATATGCGTCTCTGTTGTATTGGATCCCTGAGCAGGTTGATATGTGTCTCTGTTGTATTGGATCCCTGAGCAGGTTGATATGTGTCTCTGTTGTATTGGGTCCCTGAGCAGGTTGATATGCGTCTCTGCTGTATTGGATCCCTGAGCATGTTGATATGTGTCTATGTTGTATTGGATCCCTGAGCATGTTGATATGTGTCTCTGTTGTATTGGCTCCCTGAGCAGGTTGATATGCGTCTCTGCTGTATTGGATCCCTGAGCATGTTGATATGTGTCTCTGTTGTATTTGATCCCTGAGCAGGTTGATATGAGTCTCTGCTGTATTAGTTCCCTGAGCAGGTTGATATGCGTCTCTGCTGTATTGGATCCCTGAGCAGGTGAGCAGGTTGATCTATGTCATAGAGGGAACAATCTATAGAATTCATCCATGAAGATATTGTATATCTGAGGAGATATTATCTTGGTGAAGGTCCTTCCCTCAGCAGTGAGAGCTGGACGATGATTGTTATCCCAGTGTGTTTATGATTATTAGATAGCTAGCTGCTCTGTGTGAATTGAAATTGGCAATCTTTAGAGTTGAGGTGTGTGTGTAATTGCTGTGCACGTGTACAGTGTGTGTGTGTGTGTGTATGTGTGTGTTCGTATAGCGCTATAATACGGTTGAAATCTTAAGGGAATTTCCGATTGAGCTGACATTTGCAGCTCTTACTGTGAATTCAGTCTACACACACACACAACCACACACACCACACACACACACGAATGTGGGAACATTGCCTTTAAATTTCAATTGTGCTACAAGGCTGAACTTCAGCGATACGGATTGAATCAAGCCCTTACTAACACACACACACACACACACACACACTAGTCTGCCGTCACGGAAACAGCAGCAACAGCCGACCAACTGTGAAGTACACAGACTTTCTAAAACTGTGTGTAACATCAGGTTTTATCTGAAATGTCTGAGAGAAGAGAACCTTCCTCAGGTCACATCCATTGGAGTTGTAGAGCTTTTCTGCAGAAAGACACACAGACACAGACAGACAGACAGACAGACAGACAGACAGACAGACAGATTACGTTAGAAATCGGCTCATTGTAATTGAAGAATCCAGACTTTAACCACTTCTGGGAAAAGTGGTATTTAACGAGACAAGTCAGTTAAGAAAACATTCTTATTTACAATGACAGTCTACCCGTGGAACAGTGGGTTAACTGCGTTGTTCAGGGGGCAGAACGATAGATTTGTACCTTGTCAGCTCAGGGATTTGGTCTAGTAACCTTTCAGCTACTGACCCAACGCTCTAACCACTAGGCTACCGCCCTGCCGCCCCAAAAGGCTGTAACGTAACACAATGTGGAAAATGGCACTGTAGGTCTGTCTCCTCAGTCAAAATAAAGGTTAAATTAAATACAAACATGAACACAGAGACAGATAACTCACATCAACACTTTCTCTGTTAAAACCTCTTAAAAACCTCTTAAGTCTACCCCCTCCTTTTTCGAACATTCTGTTAAAAATCGCGCAACTTTTCAGCGTCCTGCTACTCATGCCAGGAATATAGTATATGCATATGATTAGTATGTGTGGATAGAAAACACTCTGAAGTTTCTAAAACTGGTTAAATCACGGCTGTGACTATAACAGATCGTTTGTTTCATCAAAAAACGCAAGAAAAACTGCTCTCTGAAAGCTAAAAATAATTTCCATAAGTCACTTTCATGGGTTGTTAAAAGGGCACAAAATTAATTATGGATCTGCATGCAATTCCTACAGATTCCACACGATGTCGCCATTGTCGTCATTTTCAAGGGACTTTTTTCTTGGTAAATCCAACTAACTGGATTCCATTTCTTCCGGTCTCCACCAGGATGTTTTGAATGTGCACATTGGCAGCCATTGATTTGAAAACGAGGAGCTATTGAATATACATCGCCCTGTAATCATTTTGATAGATTATAAACGTTTACTAATACCTAAAGTTGGATTACAAAAGTATTTCGAAGTGTTTTGTGAAAGTTTATCGTCGACTTTTTTAATTTAAAAAAATGACGCAGCGTTTAAAAACAATGTTTTTTTCTGAATGACACAGCTTCCATGGAAAGCTATTTTGGGTATATATGGACCGATTTAAACGAAAAAAAGACCCAATAGTGATGTTTATGGGGCATATAGGAGTGCCAAGAAAGAAGCTCGTCAAAGGTAATGAATGTTTTATATTTTATTTCTGCGTTTTGTGTAGCGCCGGCTAAGCTATATCTTTGTTTACATCGCATTCAGGCATTTTGGGGTGTTGCATGCTATCAGATAATAGCTTCTCATGCTTTCGCCGAAAAGCATTTTAAAAATCTGACTTGTTGGCTAGGTTCACAACGAGTGTAGCTTTAATTCAATACCCTGCATGTGAATTTTGATGAACGTTTGAGTTTTAACGAGTACATTTAGCATTTAGCGTAGCGCATTTGCATTTCCAGGTGTCTACTTGAGACATCTGCGTCTCAAGTAGGAGCAAGAAGTTAAGGATGATGCAGAATCTAATCCCAGTGCAGGAACACCAATCAGCGGAAATTTCAGAGCGCCAACTATAGTTTTCGATAAAACTCAAACTTTCATTAAAACACACATGCAAGGTACTGAATTAAAGCTACACTCGTTGTGAATCTAGCCACCAAGTCAGATTTGTAAAATGCTTTTCGGCGAAAGCATGAGAAGCTATTATCTGATAGCATGCACCCCCCCAAAATACCAGAACGTCACCTAAACAACAGATTTTGCGGTAGCCGGCGCTACACAAAACGCAGAAATAAAATATAAAACATTCATTACCTTTGACGAGCTTCTCTGTTGGCACTCCTATATGTCCCATAAACATCACAATTGGGTCTTTTTCCCGATTAAATCCGTCAAAGTATGCCAAAAATGTCCATTTATAAAGGCTGTCTGATCCAAGGAAAATGCAGCTTTACACAACGCAACGTCACTTTTAAAATTAACAAAGTTGCCTATAAACTTTTACAAATCACTTCAAACGACTTTTGTAAACCAACTATAGGTATTAATAAACGTTAATAATCGATCAAATTGATCACGGGGCGATCTGTATTCGATAGCAGCAAGTCTTGAAATCATCGTCCATTTTTTCAACTTTCATAATTTCCTGGGTGCACCCCAAGACAGGAAGTGCCTATACGTCATCCCACCAAGGATAAACGTGCAAAGAAATGACCGTATTGGCGACATCGTGTGGAAGCTGTAGGCGTTATAAACGGAATCTCATCTATTTTTTGTCGCCTTAGACAATCCATTGACTGGCGGATGAATATCTTTTTTGTGTTTTTGGTGAACAGTTTTCCCTGGGATTTTAACTCCTAAACACGCTCTGTTATAGCCACAGACACGATTTTACCAGTTTTAGAGACTTCAGAGTGTTTTCTATACACACATACTTATCATATGCATATACTATATTCCTGGCATGACTAGCAGGACTTTGAAATGTTGCGCAATTTTTAACAAAAAGCTGCGAAAATTCGCAGCATCCTTAACAGGGTTTAATGTTTTTCAAATGTACATTGTTAAGTGTTTAGTATGTATTTTCTGTTTCTGTCGTCATTGGCGTCGGCTAATGGGAGTCCTAAAAAATCTAATTAAAATTCCCTGATCACCACACACACACACACACACACACACACACAAACACCCTCACACAAACACACACACCCACCCTCGCACACACCCTCGCACACACACACACATACACACACACACACACACACACACACACACACACACACACACACACACACACACACACACACACACACACACACACACACACACACACACCTGGCCATAGTGATCATTGCAGTATTGGAATGTTAATGAGGGGCTGGCAGGGCAACTGGGTCCTGGACTTCCTGATGGGCCGCCCCCAGGTGGTGAAGGTAGGAAACAACTTCTCCACCCCGCTGATCCTCAACACTGGGGCCCCACAAGGGTGCGTTCTCAGCCCTCTCCTGTACTCCCTGTTCACCCACGACTGCATGGCCATGCACAATTCCAACTTAATCATCAAGTTTGCAGACAACATTACAGCTATATGCCTGATTACAAACAACGACGAGACCTACAGGAAGGAGGTGAGCGCCCTCGGGGTGTGGTGTCAGGAAAATAACCTCACACTCAACGTCAACAAAACTTAGGAAATGATAGTGGACAACAGGGAACAGCAGAGGGAGCACATACTGTAATCAATCGTCACCATTCACTATTCAGAGCCATGTGTCATGACGTTGCCCTCTTTGGGTACAGCAAGCCCCATCCCCCACTTCCCTTTTGTACACCAAGCCGCGATGCCGGTTTAGCCCACTAGGGCACATTCCCCTATAATTTCTTGTAACCATTTCTTGTAAACACATTTACCTTGTTTGTTTGTTTGTTTATGCATTTCTGTGAATTACTTAGTTAGTAATAAATAAATGATTTAAGACAATTGATGTATGGATGACTCATAGTGGAGACTGGGTTTGTGCAGATAACCAACCATTTACAACGTTTGGAATGAGACTAACGTGAGGTAAAGTAAATAATTCATTAATTTGAAGACTAATTGATCAGATAAAATATCTGAAGTTATTTTAGGAAATGATAACTTTGTAATCTGAATATTTTTCCTTGGTGGCCCGCTTTCCTAGTTAATTACAGTTACATGATTCATCAGCGTAATACTAATTACAGAGAATCTTTGATAAAAACTAAAAGTCTTCAGTTTAATGATGGTAAAGACACGACACATGTCATATTCAATAAATGCCCCGATCCAGTCACATGCCTCCCATCGTGTTCTAGAACTCAATAGAATGCTCTGGTGACCACGGAAACCAACAACCACTCATCATCGATATTTATTTACAACACGTGCTGTGAGAACGAGAACTCTTTAACGGTGCCACAGGGGCCGACACAAAACACTCCACATTTCATTGAATAACACATGAATGAACCTTTATGTGCCTGTGTATGTTTTTTTTTTTTGATGAACACATGAGGTGTAAGCCAGCACAATGAGTTCCACTGATGTGTCACACTGTGTTCTCCCTCCCTCTCCTGCCCTCTCCCCCTCTCTCTCTCCCTCCCTTCCTCCCTCTCTCCTTCCCTGTCTCCCTCCCTCTCCTGCCCTCCCTCTCCCTCCCTCTCCTGCCCTCCCTCTCCCCCACTCTCTCTCTCTCTCTCCCTCCCTTCCTCCCTCTCTCCTTCCCTGTCTCCCTCCCTCTCCTGCCCTCCCTCTCCCTCCCTCTCCTGCCCTCCCTCTCCCCCCCTCTCTCTCTCTCTCTCCCTCCCTTCCTCTCTCTCTCCTTCCCTGTCTCCCTCTCTCCTTCCCTGTCTCCCTCTCTCCTTCCCTGTCTCCCTGTCTCCCCCCCACCCCTCTCTCCCACCCCATGCCTCTCTCTGTATACAGTAGCAACAGGCCACAGGTACCTCCCCTACTGTGTTTCAGGGAATCACTATGCACTATACAGATTAAGCAGCATTTTGTTCCCCTTGAGTCCCAAATAGCAGGTGCCCTACATGTAGTGCATAGTATATAATAAATAGAGAACCATTTGGAGTGCGGCCCTAGATCACTAGTACATACCAGCTGCCATAGAACTGGGCCAATCCCTCAAACTACCTGCCACACATACGGAGACCAGCATAGCCTGGCCCCAGATCTGTTTGTGTTGTGTTGGTCATTATGATGACAACAACCACAGGAAGATCAAAAATATATCTGGCACCGGGTTAAGAACAGACCGGGTCAAACTCTTAGGCCGATCAGTCTTCTTGTCAACTGTCGTTGACATGGTCTTAAATCTACAGCCGTGCTGGAAAAGGTCAAGGCGATAAGACGATCAGAACGTTGACGAAGAACATGACAGCATGTGTCACAATGCAAGGCTGAACTTTGGTGGATTCCTGAACACGCCAAGTTTCACTCCTCGGAAGTTTAAAGGTCAAATTACCGAAGCGTTGTGTCTGTTACTAAGTAGCCACTTCATTTACTGGAAAAAAAATGTGGGAAGGTTGAGGAAATGGATTGAGAACTTCCTCTGTTCTATTCCTGGATGTTTTGACCACATACAGGCTGATAACCCATCCACAACCGCTCGACCCTAACCCTAACCCTAACACCTAACCCCTAACCCTAACCCCTAACCCTAACCCTAACCCTAACGACTAACACTAACCCCTAACACTAACACTAACCCTAACCCATCCGCAACCGTACGACCCTAACCCCTAACCCTAACCCAAATCAAGTGTTTTATAATGCTGACTTACAAGCCATTAACCAACAATGCAGAGTAAATAAACTAAAGTCTAAATAGTTACACATTAAAGTAACAATAATGAGGCTGTATCCAGGGGTACCGGTACAGAGTCAATGTGCGGGGGGGTACAGGTTAGTCGAGGTACTTTGTACATGTAGGTAGGGATGAAGTGACTATGCATAGATAATAAGCAGCAACGTAAAAAAGGAGGTCAATGTATATAGTCTGGGCAGCCATTTGATTAAATAGCCATCACTAACACAGAGTCTGCTGCCCTACACACACAAACGTGAAATCATTGGCCACTTTAAGAAATGGAACACTAGTCACTTTAATAATGCCACATCAATAATGTTTATATATCTTGCATTACTCATCTCATATGTACACTTGAAGTCGTAAGTTTACATAAATTTAGGTTGGAGTCATTAAAACTCATCTTTCAACCACTCCACAAATTTCTTGTCAACAAACTATAGTTTTGGCAAGTCGGTTAGGACATCTACTTTGTACATGTCATTTAAAAAAAAATTGTTTACAGATGTAATTATTTCACTTAAAATTCACTATATTACAATTCCAGTGGGTCAGAAGTTTACATAAACTAAGTTGACTGTGCATTTAAACAGCTTAGAAAATTCCAGAAAATTATGTCATGGCTTTAGAAGCTTCTGATAGGCTAATTGACATCATTTGCATCAATTGGAGTTGTACCTGTGTATGTATTTCAAGGCCTACCTTCAAACTCAGTGCCTATTTGCTTGACATCATGGGAAAATCAATAGAAATCAGCCAAGACCTCAGAAAAACAATTGTAGACCTCCACAAGTCTGGTTCATCCTTGGGAGCAATTTCCAAACTCCTGAAGGTACCACGTTCATCTGTACAAACAATAGTACGCAAGTATAAACACCATGGGACCACACAGCCGTCATACCGCTCAGGAAGGAGATGCTTTCTGTCTCCTAGAGATGAATGTACTTTGGTGCGAAATGTGCAAATCAATCGCAGAACAACAGCAAAGGACCTTATGAAGATGCTGGAGGAAACAAGTACAAAAGTATCTATATCCACAGTAAAACGAGTCCTATATCGACATAACCTGAAAGGCCCCCCAGCAAGGAAGAAGCCACTGCTCCAAAACCGCCATAAAAAAGCCAGACTACGGTTTGCAACTGCACATGGGGACAAATATCGTACTTTTTGGATTCATGTCCTCTGGTCTGATGAAACAAACATAGAACTGTTTGGCAATAATGACCATCGTCATGTTTGGAGGAAAAAGGGGGAGGCTTGCAAGCCGAAGAACACCATCCCAACCATGAAGCACAGAGTGGCAGCATCATGTTGTGGGGGTGCTTTGCTGCAGGAGGGTCTGGTGTACTTCACAAAATAGATGGCATCATTAGGAACTAGAAGCACAAGCATTTCACTACCCTCGCAATGACATTTGCTAACCATGTGTACGTGACCAATTTGATTTGGTTTGATAGTGCACTACTTTTAACGAGGGCCCATAGTACACTACGTCAGGAATAAGTTGCGGTTTGGAATGAAGACTAGAACTCGGGCCCAAAGTTTGTCCTGGTCAGGTCACAGCCAGAACAATGTGTACCCAAAAAGTAGAACCAGACCAGTGAAAACCCTCCTACGTCCCTGCTACATATACAGATATAGACATGTTACAACTAGAAACCAGTCAGCCACGAGAAATCTCTGCTAAGTACGATACACAATGTATCGTATATGATCTCTCTGTAAACCCAGACACAGACAACAACTTAGTGTAACTAGACTGTGAAGAGACTAAGATACACTGCCAGACAATAGAACCAGATAAACTATTATATCTACACACTATCATATACAACAACACTATCATATACAACAACACTATAATATACTGTATAACAACACTAGCATATACAACAACACTGCCATATACAACAACACTATCATATACAACAACACTATCATATACAACAACACTATCATATACAACAACACTATCATATACAACAACACTATCACATACAACAACACTATCATATACAACAACACTATCATATACAACAACACTATAATATACTGTATAACAACACTATCATATACAACAACACTATCACATACAACAACACTATCATATACAACAACACTATCATATACAACAACACTATCACATACAACAACACTATCATATACAACAACACTATCATATACAACAACACTATAATATACTGTATAACAACACTATCATATACAACAACACTATCACATACAACAACACTATCATATACAACAACACTATAATATACTGTATAACAACACTATCACATACAACAACACTATAATATACAACAACACTATCATATACAACAACACTATCATATACAACAACACTATCACATACAACAACACTATAATATACAACAACACTATCATATACAACAACACTATCATATACTGTATAACAACACTATCACATACAACAACACTATAATATACAACAACACTATCATATACAACAACACTATCATATACAACAACACTATCATATACAACAACACTATAATATACAACAACACTATCATATACAACAACACTATCATATACAACAACACTATCATATACTGTATAACAACACTATCATATACAACAACACTGTCATATTCAACAACATTATCACATACAACAACACTATCATATACTGTATAACAACACTATAATATACTGTATAACAACACTATCACATACAACAACACTATCATATACAACAACACTATCACATACAACAACACTATCATATACTGTATAACAACACTATCATATACAACAACACTGTCATATTCAACAACATTATCAGAAAACATTTTTCCACGGCTGGCCATGCTTTCCACCTGGCTACCCCTACCCTGGCCAACATCTCAGCACCCCCTGCAGCAACTCGCCCAAGACCCCCCGCTTCTCCTTCACCCAAATCCAGACAGCTGATGTTCTGAAAGAGCGGCAAAATCTGGACCCCTACAAATCAACCGGGCTAGACAATCTGGACTCTCTCTTTCTATAATTATCTGCTGAAATTGTTGCAACCCCTATTACCAGTCTTTTCAACCTCTCTTTCGTGTCGTCTGAGATCCCCAAAGATTCGAAAGCTGCCGCGGTCATCCCCCTCTTCGAAGAGGGAGACACTCTAGACCCAAACTGTTATAGACCTATATCCATCCTGCCCTGCCTCTCTAAAATCTCAGAAAGCCAAGTTAATAAACAGATCACCGACCATTTCGAAACCCATCGTACCTTCTCCACTATGCAATCTGGTTTCCGAGCTGGTCACGAGTGCACCTCAGCCACGCTCAAGGTCCTAAACGATATCAAAACCGCCATCGATAAAAGACAGTACTGTGCAGCCGTCTTCATCAGCCGTCTTCATCGACCTGACCAATGCTTTTGACTCTGTCAATCACCACATTCTTATCGGCAGACTCAACAGCCTTGGTTTCTCAAATTACTGCCTCGCCTGGTTCACCAACTACTTCTCAAACAGAGTTCAGTGTGTCAAATTGGAGGGCTTGTTGTCCGGACCTCTGGCAGTCTCTATGGGGGTGCCACAGGGTTCAATTCTTGGACCGACTCTTTTCTCTGTATATATCAATGATGTGGCTCTAGCTGCTGGTGATTCTCTGATCCACCTCTACGCAGACGACACCATTCGGTATACATCTTGTTTGGACACTGTGTTAACTAACCTCCAAACGAGCTTCAAAGCCATACAACTCTCCTTCTGTGGCCTCCAACGGCTTTTAAATGCTAGTAAAATTAAGTGCATGCTCTTCAACCGATCGCTACCAGCACCTGCCCGCCCGTCCAGCATCACTACTCTGGACGGTTCTGACTTAGAATATGTGGACTACTACAAATACCTAGGTGTCTGGCTAGACTGTAAAATCTCCTTCCAGACTCACATTAACCATCTCCAATCCAAAATGAAATCTAGAATCAGCTTCCTATTTCGCAACAAAGCCTTCTTCACTCATGCCACCAAACATACCCTTGTAAAACTGACCATCCTACCGATCCTCGACTTTGGCGATGGCATTTATAAAATAGCCCCTAACACTCTACTCAGCAAACTGGATGCAGTCTATCACAGTGTGATCTGTTTTGTCACCAAAGCCCCATATACTACCCACCACTGCAACCTGTATGCTCTCGTTGGCTGGCCCTCACTACATATCCGTCGCCAAACCCACTGGCTCCAGGTCATCTATAAGTCTTTGCTAGCTAAAGCCCCGCCTTATCTCTGCTCACTGGTCACCATAGCAACACCCACCTGTAGCACGCGCTCCAGCAGGTATATCTCTCTGGTCACCCCCAAAGCAAATTCCTCCTTTGGCCGCCTCTCCTTCCAGTTCTCTGCTGCCAAAGACTGGAACAAACTACAAAAATCTCTGAAACTGGAAACACTTATCCCCCTCACTAGCTTTAAGCACCAACTGTCAGAGCAGCTCACAGATTACTGCACCTGTACACAGCCCACCTATAATTTAGCCCAAACAACTACCTCTTTCCCTACTGTATTTAATTTATTTATTTTGCTCCTTTGCACCCCATTATCTCTATTTCTACTTTGCACATTCTTCCACTGCAAATCTACCATTCCAGTGTTTTACTTGCTATATTGTATTTACTTCGCCACCATGGCCTTTTTTTGCCTTTACCTCCCTTCTCACCTCATTTGCTCACATTGTATATAGACTCATTTTTCTACTGTATTATTGATTGTATGTTTGTTTTACTCCATGTGTAACTCTGTGTCGTTGTATGTGTCGAACTGCTTTGCTTTATCTTGGCCAGGTCGCAGTTGTAAATGAGAACTTGTTCTCAACTAGCCTACCTGGTTAAATAAAGGTGAAAATAAATAAATAAAATAATACCTTTTCTGGATATTGTGTCAGAGGGACGTGTTTTATTTGTGTATAGTGAGCAGCCATTGGTCAATAGCAATGTGATGTTGCAGACAGAATATTTGCATAAAGTTCAGTTTTCCCCAGCAGTTCATGCTCCCTCACACTCATGCTTGCCTCGCCCAACGGTCCCCGCAGCACTTCGTTTCCCTTCATTGACAATGAATGTGCTCTGGTGTTTCAGTAACGAATGTGAAATGGCTAGCTAGTTACTGGTGGTGCGCGCTAATAGCGTTTCAATCGGTGACTTCACTTGCTCTGAGACCTTGCTCTGCAAGGGCTTTTGTGGAGCGATGGGTAACGATGCTTCGTGGGTGTCAGTTATTGTGTGCAGAGGGTCCCTGGTTCGCGCCCGGTTCGGGGCGAGGGGACGGACCAAAGTTATACTGTTACACCTGCAATGTGCTAATATAGATACTAATACTGTTTGATAACCGTGTGAAAGTTTGTTGCCTTGCAATTATCCTTGCTTGAAAAATGTAACAATTGAGGGCGCGGCTGGTCTTATACAACATTGCAAACATTGCCAAATTAAAACATTGCAAACCGTATTGAGGGGCTCTAAGTAGCCGGTGGACTGATTGATAAGCGGGATATCCTCTCCGAACGTGTAGTGCGGTGGTCTGATCGGCTCCGGGTCACTGGTGGTGATCAGTGTCGTCTAACAACTGAACCCTGCAGACAAACGTAGCCATGATGTATCCATGCAAGACGTTCCTCCAATGAGGGGCAACTAACCCGGGTTAATGATTAGACCCGTCGCCTAGCAACGAGCACTCCCCGTCTGTCTCCTGCTGCCCGTAACAAAAACAACAACGTTTGATCAGCCGTTCGCAAACCGCTATGGTTGGTTGAGCTAATGTAAGCAGACTCCTTGTCATGTAGACGACTTCTCTGGTTATACCAGCACAAGAAACTGTTTTGGTTCCGCCGGTTGGTTAGTGCGTATATAGGGAGGACTGATTTAGTCCCGGTACTCTGTTCTGAGACCGTGATTTAGTCCCGGTACTCTGTTCTGAGACCGTGTTAATGTATGGCTGCTGCCGTCCCCTGTCACAGCAGGTGACCAATGGCAACAGAGGTGCTGCTAGAGAGGGAGAGAGATGTTAGAGAGAGAGATGTTAGAGAGAGAGAGATGTGTGACCGGTTGCCACAAGAAAAAGGGTAACCAGTGAAGAACAAACACCATTGTACACTGAACAAAAATATAAAGTTAACATGTAAAGTGTTGGCCTCATGTTTCATGAGCTGAAATTAAATATCCCCGAAATGTTCCATATGCACAAAAAGCTTATTTCGCTCAAATGTTGATCAAACATTTGATTACATCTGTTAGTGAGCATTTCTCCTTTGCTAAGATAATCCATCCACCTGACAAGTGTGACATATCAAGAAGCTGATTAAACAGCATGCTCATTACACAGGTGCACCTTGTGCTGGGGGACAATAAAATGCCATTCTAAAATTTGTCGTTTTGTCACACAACACAATGACATAGATGTCATAATTTTTCAGGGAGGTGTGCAATTGGCCTGCTGACTGCAGGAATGTCCACCAGAGCTGTTGCCAGATAATTTTAATGTTCATTTCTCTCCAACGTCATTTTAGAGAATTTGGCAGTATGTCCAACTGGCCTCACAACTGCAGACCACGTGTAAACGCCAGCCCAGGACCTCAACATCTGTCTTCTTCACCTGCGGGATTGTCTGAGACCAGCCACTCAGACTGCTGATGAAACTGAGGAGTATTTCTGTCTGTAATAAAGCCCGTTTGTGGGGAAAACCTCATTCTGATTGGCTGTGCCTGGATCCCCAGTGGGTGGGCCTATGCCCTCCCAGACCCACCCATGGCTGCGCCCCTGCCCAGTCATGTGAAATCCATAGATTAGTGCTTAATTCATGTATTTAAATTGACTGATTTCCTTATATGAACTTTAACTTGTTGAAATTGTTGCATGTTGCGTTTATATTTTTGTTCAGTGTAAATACAATCCATATTTATGTTGATTTATTTTCCCTTTTGTGCTACAACACTGTACATAGCCCTAATATGACATTTTAAATGTCTCTATTCCTTTGAAACTTTTGTGAGTATAATGTTTGCTGTTCATTTTTTATTGTTTATTTCACTTTTGTTTATTGTCTACTTCACTTGCTTTGGCAAACATAGGTTGCCCATGCCAATAAAGCTCTTTGAATTGAATTGAGCGAGAGATCAGTCTGCAAGGGGCAGCCGGTGGATCAGTCTGCAAGGGGCAGCCGGTGGATCAGTCTGCAAGGGGCAGCCGGTGGATCAGTCTGCATGGGGCAGCCGGTGGATCAGTCTGCATGGGGCAGCCGGTGGATCAGTCTGCAAGGGGCAGCCGGTGTCTCGTTTAGAGGTAGAGAACATCATTCCCGCCCTCTCTTTGGTATTAGCGCAAAAGCAAATGGTGAACTCTTCTGGTGTACCGTTGCTCGTTCACCAGCACCATAGTAGTTGTATTCCGATCTAACTTGGCAATGAGTGAGTATGTTTACGTTGCCACTGAAGCCACTCGAAGGAGGATGCTTACAGTGTTCAAGAAGATTGAGTGGTTTGTTACCTAAGTACTGCAAACATCGGAGTGGTCAGTTTGATTAAATTCCAGTGTCTGAGTATTTCTGCATGCAGCATGGTCCTAATGCCTTGGATCCAACCATGGTCACGCTGTAATGTGTTCTTCACTGGATGAAAACATTACCACACTTGTTGTACCACTATAAACTGGGTTGTTTGAACCATGATTGCTGATTGGCTGAAAGCTGTGGTGTATGAGACCGTAGAAAGCATTTTTTACAACGTGCTTGAATGTCCTTGAGAACAGCCCTTAGCTGTTGTATATTGGTCCTATACCGGGTGAACACGACCATTATCACACTATCACCGGCTCCCACAGGTAGCATCCCAAATGATATCCTATGTCCTATTACGGTGCACTACACTCTTAGAAAAAAGGGTGCTATCTTTCAACTGTTTCAACTGTTCTGCCTTATTATTATTGGACCATGCTGGTCGTTTATGAACATTTGAACATCTTGGCCATGTTCTGTTATAATCTCCACCCGGCACAGCCAGAAGAGGACTGGCCACCCCACACAGCCTGGTTCCTCTCCAGGTTTCTTCCTAGGTTTTGGCCTTTCTAGGGAGTTTTTCCTAGCCACCGTGTTTCTACAGCTGCATTGCTTGCTGTTTGGGGTTTTAGACTGGGTTTCTGTACAGCACTTTGAGATATCAGCTGATGTACGAAGGGCTATATAAATACATTTGATTTGATTTGATTTATCTTGAACCTTAAAAGGGTTCTTCAGCTGTCCCCATAGGAGAACCCTTTGACAAACTATTTTTGATTCCAGGTACAACCCTTTTGGTTCTAGGTGGAACCCTTTTGAGTTCCCTTTACACGGAGGGTTCTACATGGAACCCAAAATAATTCTACCTGGAACCAAAGAGGGATTTCCTATGGGGGCACCCGAAGAATCCTTTTGGAACCCTTTTTTCCTAAGAGTGTACGTTAGAATAGGGCCTATAGAACTCTGGTTAAAAGTAGTGTTCTATAGAACTCTGGTTAATAGTAGTGCTCTATAGAACTCTGGTTAATAGTAGTGCTCTATAGAACTCTGGTTAAAAGTAGTGTTCTATAGAACTCTGGTTAATAGTAGTGCTCTATAGAACTCTGGTTAATAGTAGTGCTCTATAGAACTCTGGTTAATAGTAGTGCTCTATAGAACTCGGGTTAATAGTATTGCTCTATATAACTCTGGTTAATAGTAGTGCTCTATAGAACTCTGGTTAATAGCAGTGCTCTATAGAACTCTGGTTAATAGTAGTGCTCTATAGAACTCTGGTTAATAGTAGTGCTCTATAGAACTCTGGTTAATAGTAGTGCTCTATAGAACTCTGGTTAATAGTAGTGCTCTATAGAACTCTGGTTAATAGTAGTGCTCTATAGAACTCTGGTTAATAGTAGTGCTCTATAGAACTCTGGTTAATAGTAGTGCTCTATAGAACTCTGGTTAATAGTAGTGCTCTATAGAACTCTGGTTAATAGTAGTGCTCTATAGAACTCTGGTAAATAGTAGTGCTCTATAGAACTCTGGTTAATAGTAGTGCTCTATAGAACTCTTGTTAATAGTAGTGCTCTATAGAACTCTGGTTAAAAGTAGTGTTCTATAGAACTCTGGTTAATAGTAGTGTTCTATAGAACTCTGGTTAATAGTAGTGCTCTATAGAACTCTGGTTAATAGTAGTGCTCTATAGAACTCTGGTTAATAGTAGTGCTCTATAGAACTCTGGTTAATAGTAGTGCTCTATAGAACTCTGGTTAATAGTAGTGCTCTATAGAACTCTGGTTAATAGTAGTGCTCTATAGAACTCTGGTTAATAGTAGTGCTCTATAGAACTCTGGTTAATAGTAGTGCTCTATAGAACTCTGGTTAATAGTAGTGCTCTATAGAACTCTGGTTAATAGTAGTGCTCTATAGAACTCTGGTTAATAGTAGTGCTCTATAGAACTCTGGTTAATAGTAGTGCTCTATAGAACTCTGGTTAATAGTAGTGCTCTATAGAACTCTGGTTAATAGTAGTGCTCTATATAGGAACAAGGGTGTCATGTGGGACGTACTCTCTCTCCTGAATGGTCCGACTGGCAGAAGACTCGTTCAAATGTTTAACAAAAGAGGACAGAACGTTTCAATCAGCCCTACAGTAAGAAACAGATTGTATAGCAGTAGCTGGACATTGGGCTTTTATCCAATGTCCTCTAGCTTCAGAACGGCATGTCCTCCAATAAAGAAACAATCATTCCAGTAATTATTTTACAATCCCAGGGTTATCCTCTGTTGCATCTGAGTTGTCTAGGAGACAGGGTGACTGAGAGAGAATAAGAGGGCAGAGAACTGTGCTAACATCCGACATCTAACCAACAGAACCACTCAGCTCTTTCAGCCGGACAAATAACAGGTAAATAAAATGCATTATTAAAATAGCGCAAACAACTCCTGATAAATGAATTGGGACAGTTGTGAAATCCAGAACAAGGTAGGGGTGGTATACTATCACGTTTTCGGAATGACCCAGATGCAGACAGTGTCAAAGTAACAAAAGTGTATTACTAGAACAGGCAACATGCCAGGTCAAAGGGCGGTAATCCAGATCAGAATCCAAAAGGTACAGGACGGCAGGCAAGCTCAGGGTCAGGGTCATGGCAGGCAGAGGTCAGGGTCAGGGCAGGCAGAGGTCAGGGTCAGAGTCAGGGTAGTCAGAGGTCAGGGTAGTTAGGGTCAGGGTAGTCAGAGGTCAGGGTCAGGGTAGTCAGAGGTCAGGGTAGGCAGATGTCAGGGTCAGGGTCAGGGCAGGCAAAGGTCAGGGTAGTCAGAGGTCAGGGTCAGGGTAGGCAGAGGTCAGGGTCAGGGCAGGCAGAGGTCAGGGCCAGGGCAGGCAGAGGTCAGGGCCAGGGCAGGCAGAGGTCAGGGTCAGGGCAGGCAGAGGTCAGGGTCAGGGCAGGCAGAGGTCAGGGTTAGGGCAGGCAGAATGGTCAGAATCAGTAAAACTAGATAAACAGGAACTGTAGAAAAACCGCTCGACGAACAAAACGAACTGGCAACAGACAAACAGAGAACACCGGTATAAATACACTGGGGATAATGAGGGGAGATGGAAGACACGTGTTGGGGGGTGGAGACAGGCAGAAAGGCAGGTGAAACAGATCAGGTTGTAACAGTACAGTACACTGAAGAGAGCCCTATTTGGTAAAAGACCAAGTCCATATTATAGTTTTGAAAATAGTATTTATTTTTAACTGTATAATGAGTAGGTGTGTCCAAACTTTTGATTGGTACTGACTAACGGGTCGGCACGCAGCAGGTATCGCTTTTGTTCTAGCAAGAAAAGGAGCATCCCCCCACTGATAAGTACGCCTAGCAATCAACAGTCTATCGGCAGTGAGGTTCTCTATTTGTTTCATGCTTTAGCTTGGGTTAGTGATAACAACAGATTCTCTAAGTGTCTTAACCTACTTAAGCTTGGAATAGGAAACGTCCACTTGTTGACAAAACCATAAAGGACTGACCATTTGTATAACAAGGAATTGTCCATTCTCTATTTCCTGATCTTGTAAATTGATATTCAAAAGGTATATTTAACCACCACATGCGCTTTTCAGTTGTGAAGATTTGTCTGTCAATAACTTGTCTGTCAATAACTTGCCTGTCAATAACTTGTCTGTCAATAACTTGTCTGTCAATAACTTGTCTGTCAATATCCAATATAAGTAAGCTTCATTAAAATGAAGGACAAAGCCTCTGTTGCCAACGAAAAGCGAGATAATGACATCAACAATAACAGTTAAATTGTAATACATCAAAAAATAAAATATGCATTTTTCAAACAAGATTCAGTATATTTTCTGAAACATCAAGATTAACAAGTGATGCAAAAAAAAAAGTCAAACATGAATAATTGTGCGGCAACTGAAAACGGAACTGCATAAACTTATTGTAGAACAGTTAGGGAATTGCCGTGTTGATTTAGAAGTATTCAAAGATTATTCCGTTTGAGTTCAGTCTTTATCATCTGAAGGGTAACTTTTCCGTCCTTATCGGTACTTTGTAGAGAACGTCTCAAATTGGCCATATATTTGATAATCGTATGATGTTCAGGTAAATGATTCAAAAGGCAGTCATTCATTAATTTGTGACGGCAGCCTCACCGAATCCTAATCCACCCAATAAATACACACACACACACACACACACACACACACACACACACACACACACACACACAAACACACACACACACACACACACACACACACACATTCGCCCGTTGCTCACCATCTCCCTTGTCTATCTATTTGCTGATAGAGAATAGTTATCACCAGGTCAAGAGATGGAACCACAGATACCAATGGGTGAAAGGTAAGCTCGCCAGTACCACTCAGAGAGAGAGAGAGAGAGAGAGAGAGAGAGAGAGAGAGAGAGAGAGAGAGAGAGAGAGTAGAGAGAGAGAGAGAGAGAGAGACAGACAGAGACAGAGAGAGAGAGATCGAGAGAGAGAGAGAGAGAGAGAGAGAGAGAGAGAGAGAGAGAGAGAGAGAGAGAGAGAGAGAGAGAGAGAGAAAGCAGGTAATATCTAGTGATATTGTAAATTGTTTATTTCACTTTATATATTATCTACCTCACGTGCTTTGGCAATGTTAACACGTTTCCCATGCCAATAAAGCCCTTGAATTGAATTGAATAGAGCAAGAGAGAGAGAGAGAGAGAGAGAGAGAGAGAGAGAGAGAGTGACTCTAAAGGGCACAAGCTTCTGTCACACACCTCTGCTTTCTGTGACTGTCGACTACCCACTCAGGAAGCATCTCTTGTTGCGGGAGCAGCAGATACCTAGTGGATATTACCTGCTTTCTCTAGACTGAAACCTGATGAGCAGCAGACACCTAGTGGATATTACCTGCTTTCTCTAGACTGAAACCTGATGAGCAGCAGACACCTAGTGGATATTACCTGCTTTCTCTAGACTGAAACCTGATGAGCAGCAGATACCTAGTGGATATTACCTGCTTTCTCTAGACTGACACCTGATGAACACCAGATACCTAGTGGATATTACCTGCTTTCTCTAGACTGAAACCTGATGAGCAGCAGACACCTAGTGGATATTACCTGCTTTCTCTAGACTGAAACCTGATGAGCAGCAGATTCCTAGTGGATATTACCTGCTTTCTCTAGACTGACACCTGATCTCCTCCTGATCCCCACAGCCTGCCAGCCGGCCACCATGAGATTCCCCAAGCTCCCCAACCCAGGTCTGGATGACCGGATTCCGTCCCACCAGGAGCTGGAAAGGATGGAGAAAGAGGAGGCTGGGGACAGGCCCAAATGGGACAACAAGACCCAATACATGCTGACCTGTGTGGGCTTCTGTGTGGGGCTGGGGAACGTGTGGAGGTTCCCTTACCTGTGTCAGAGCCATGGAGGAGGTAGGTTATACTATACAGGTGGGGCTGGTTTCCCAGACACAGATTAAGCCCAGTCCTGGACTATATAACATGTTTAATGGGGCATTTTAATTGACAGTGCTTTTTAGTCCAAGACTAGGTCTATTTTGTGTCTGGGAAACCAGCCCATGGAGATTTGCGTGGGTTAAGAGTTAGGGTGCAGTAGAAAAACGAACGCTGAAAGTAATACATTTTTTTGTGGATGTATTTTATTTTGGCTGGTTGATTACACTTAGGTCTGCACAATAATGACTCCTACACAGGCCCTACTGTAATGACTGCTACACAGGCCTACTGTAATGACTCCTGCATAGGCCTACTGTAATGACTCCTACATAGGCCTGCTGTAATGACTCCTACACAGGCCTACTGTAATGACTCCAACACAGGCCCTACTGTAATGACTCCTACATAGGACGACTGTAATGACTCCTACATAGGCCTACTGTAATGACTCCTACATAGGACGACTGTAATGACTCCTACTGTAATGACTCCTACACAGGCCCTACTGTAATGACTCCTACAAAGGTCGACTGTAATGACTCCTACATAGGACTTCTGTAATCACTCCTACATATGCCCTACTGTAATGATTCCTACATATGCCCTACTGCAATCACTCCTACATATGCCCTACTGTAATGACTCCTACATATGCCCTACTGCAATCACTCCTACATATGCCCTACTGTAATGACTCCTACATATGCCCTACTGCAATCACTCCTACATATGCCCTACTGTATTGACTCCTACATATGACTACTGCAATCACTCCTACATATGCCCTACTGTATTGACTCCTACATATGCCCTACTGTATTGACTCCTACATATGCCCTACTGCAATCACTCCTACATAGGCCCTACTGTATTCACTGCTACACAGGCCCTACTGTAATGACTCCTTCTGTAGGAATGGTTCAGGTAACTGTAACAGAGCGATTCATTTCAAGAGAGTGAAATGTGTCAATAACTACTGGAGCTTAGTCAAATTGGAACTGTAGAAATCACATAGAGCTTTAAAACAATATCTTAAAAGAGACGAACGTGCTTGTAAGCTAACACTAGTTGACCCATATAAACAGATAGTTATTCAGTCATGGAAATTCAGAGATTTCAGTTAAAGGATAAAAGAGCCCGATGTGGTGTAGATTATTACCAATGATTCTAGCTAAGGACACTAGTTCTAAATGTGTGAAATTAAATTACAGATTGTTTTTTTCTTTCGTTTTTTTAATTTTTATATTTACAAAATACAAATATATCTCACAGCTGGCTATGCAAAACATTTAAAAAGTCCTCGTTGATCTCGTTTGTCAAGTTTATCCCTCGAAATACATCAGAGAGGAGAGTCTTACAGTGAAGTACGTTATCTCCCAGGAAGAGGAGACGGGGAAAAGTGGCCCAGTTAAAACTCCCCTCATAAAAACAGAAAGCGTAATGATGAGTTTACCACCATCATCATCATCGAGGCTGAACTATGATCTAACACTCTGGTACTGTATGTGAATACTGAACAGACGTTGTTACTAAATACACAGTATTTTATAGCATCAACGGTTCATTCCGTTTGTGCGAACCCACAGTTTCCATCAGCTGTTCTGGGCGGTTCGCCCCTCACACCATCCCGAAGGTGAAGAGGACGGATGTGGAGGTTCAAGGGTGACCTGTTTATCATGTGGTCTGCGGTTTTGAGGCCGGTTGGACGTAAATACCATCAAAGCACTGACTGATGAGGCACACAGTTATTACGTGATAGAAATATGTTGAATCTCACGTCGACTATTGGTCCATACTGGGTATGTTGTGGTTTAACAGGGGTCAAATGAACCCTGTGTCCCTCAACACCATAGTGAATCAACTCTGTGTCCCTCAACACCATAGTGAATCAACCCTGTGTCCCTCTAATACCTGAGTTAATCAACCCTGTGTCCCTCAACACCAGAGTGAATCAACCCTGTGTCCCTCAAAACCATAGTGAATCAACTCTGTGTCCCTCAAAACCATAGTGAATCAACCCTGTGTCCCTCAACACCATAGTGAATCAACTCTGTGTCCCTACAACACCAGTGTTAATGAACCTTAGTCAACACTAGGGTTTCCTAATCAGTGGGTGAGGTCCCACCTTTAGATAAAGGCTAGTGCTTTGTGATAAATATGCACTTTGGATTTACCTTCATCCCGGATATCTTCAGGTTAGGTTGTGAGATCATTTTAAAACTTAAAAATATGAAAAATCATGAAATAATTGGCATATACATTACTCTTACAGAATTTCCATGTGGGCGAGGATATAGGACATTTTTTACATGGACGATAAAATTTGAGAAAACATAAGACAAGAACTGGAAACAATAGAACACTATGAAAAATCCTGGAAACCAGGCCTGGTATTCCTAGCTGACTTTGAAAAGGTTTTTGATAAAGTACGACTGGAATTTACATATAAATGCCTGGAACATTTCAATTTTGGAGAATCTCTTATAAAATGGTTTAAAGTTTTGTATGGCAACCCTGGGTGTAAAGTAGTAAATAATATCTACTTCTCTATTTTAAATTCTGTTTTATTTGGAACGGCTAGCCAGACAAAATTAAACGATAAAAGCGTTTAAAAAAAAATATTTTTAAAAAGTTGTGCCAATATAGATTGCTAAATAGTTGTGAAGAAATGTTCGATGTACTGATTTCATGACACATATAGATACGTAAAATAAAACTGTATTTATTTTTTAAATTTCAATAATTATACAAAACTCTTGCAACCAATAAAATTGTATATATATGAGGAATACAACCATCCCAACTCTGCAGATTTTGAAGAGACAGAATCATTAGATCATTTGTTTTGGTAATGTTCATATGTAGCTTGTTTTGGTACTGTCCATATGTAGCTTGTTTTGGTACTGTTCATATGTAGCTTGTTTTGGTACTGTCCATATGTAGCTTGTTTTGGTACTGTCCATATGTAGCTTGTTTTGGTACTGTCCATATGTAGCTTGTTTTGGTACTGTTCATATGTAGCTTGTTTTGGTACTGTCCATATGTAGCTTGTTTTGGTACTGTCCATATGTAGCTTGTTTTGGTACTGTTCATATGTAGCTTGTTTTGGTGCTGTTCATATGTAGCTTGTTTTGGTGCTGTTCATATGTAGCTTGTTTTGGTACTGTTCATATGTAGCTTGTTTTGGTACTGTCCATATGTAGCTTGTTTTGGTGCTGTTCATATGTAGCTTGTTTTGGTACTGCTCATATGTAGCTTGTTTTGGTACTGTTCATATGTAGCTTGTTTTGGTACTGTCCATATGTAGCTTGTTTTGGTACTGTTCATATGTAGCTTGTTTTGGTACTGTTCATATGTAGCTTGTTTTGGTACTGTCCATATGTAACTTGTTTCTGGACGCAGGTTCAGGAATGGTTGAAGAAGGACAACATTTACCTGGAGCTAACTCTGCAAATAGCGCTGCTGGGTCATTGGAAAAGTCATAGTCAATTAAACAATAATATAATTATACTCTTAGCAAAAAACTAATGTAAAATATACTGTGTCCGTAACATGTATATAGTATGTATAAACTGGAAGTAGAAGCCTAAGTGTTGTTGTCCATTAGTTTACTCTAATTAGGGGACGGGTGGGTAGGGTTAGGGGAACATAATAAAGGAGTATATATTTTTTAAAGATATGTATGTATGTACAGTGTATATATACAAAAACATATATATATATAGGGGATTGGAAATGATACAGACATTTACATTGAGGGAATCTACAACCTAATCCGCACTATTAAAACTGACCCCCCCCCCCTCCCTCCAAATTTTTTTTAAAAAAATGTTCTAAAATAAGAATACATAATAATATAGGAGTTCCGTTTGTCTTTGTGTTTCCTGTGTGGTCGGTTGCAAAAAGGTTTTGGTACAGTTTTTCTACAGAGTGTTCTAATGAATGTGACCACCGTTCAGTCAGGCAGAGATCAACGAGGGCAGTGACGTAGCCTATCTATGAAGTAGAACGTGTAGAACCTGTGGAGACCCTGAAAAAGACACACCCATGTTTATGTTTCCTTAGCCAGGACACCTATCAGCTATAGATTGTAGCTGAACGGTTGTAATTCTTCTTTCTTTTTTTTTTTAAAGTCAAATGCAAGTCAAGTTCAAATGGCTGAGTCATGTCCAAGTGTTGACATAACGTTGGCAGTTCATCTTCAGCCATGTCTCGTCTTCCCTAACCCTTGAGAGTTGTATTAGTTACTTTTCACTATCTATTCCGGAGGGGAAGCAACGTAAGAATTTGTCTTCTGTTTCCATCTACAATGCCATCAATGATGATGCTCTTTTCTACACAGGAGATGATACCAAAAGTACTCCCACTACCTTTCTGATGTATTTCAGTCACTTCAAACCAAACTTTCTTCAGACTGAAATACTGTCAAAAAGTACTGTCAGACTGATTTGTAATAACCTGTCATAGCCCAAATATTTAAAAAAGTATCAAAATGTTTAAAATGGGGTCGCAGGTCAGGAAAAGTTTGGGAACACCTGGGTTAAACACTCCAGGTCAAAACCAGAAAGACGTGGAAATTATAAATGGGACTAAACGTTTAGATAGATGTGTATTTACAGTAGCGATTACAGTGAAATAATACCATGCTATTGTTTGAGGAGAGTGCACAGTTTATGAACATAGTTACTAATAAACAAATTGGGCAGATTTGGGCAGTCTTGTTAACACTCCGTTGATCTCCCCTTCCCCATTTACACCCTCGCACAGTTTACACCCTCATCTAGTTTACACCCTCACCCAGTTTACACCCCCAACTCCGTTTACACCCTCACCCAGTTTACACCCTCACCCAGTTTACACCCTCACCCAGTTTACACCCTCACCCAATTTACACCCGCACCCAGTTTACACCCTCACCCAGTTTACACGCTCACCCAGTTTACACCCTCACCCAGTTTACACCCTCACCTAGTTTACATTCTCACCCAGTTTACACCCTCACCCAGTTTACACCCTCACCCAGTTTACACCCGCACCCAGTTTACACCCTCACCCAGTTTACACCCTCACCTAGTTTACACCCTCAGCCAGTTTACACCCACCACCTTATCTAGCTCTGTTTAGCTACTGTCACATGGATACTCTTGATGGGGGACTGGACTTTCAGCCTGAGGTTACTCCCAGCCCCCGGCCAGGCTCTCTGTTCCAGGCTTTCTGTACCTAGCTCTCCGTACCAGGCTCTCCGTACCAGGCTCTCCGTACCAGGCTCTCTGTACCAGTACCAGGCTCTCCGTACCAGGCTCTTCGTACCAGGCTCGCCGTACCAGGCTCTCCGTACCAGGCTCTCTGTACCAGTACCAGGCTCTCCGTACCAGGCTCTTCGTACCAGGCTCTCCGTACCAGGCTCTCCGTACCAGGCTCTCCGTACCAGGCTCTCTGTACCAGTACCAGGCTCTCCGTACCAGGCTCTCCGTACCAGGCTCTCCGTACCAGGCTCTCCGTACCAGGCTCTCTGTACCAGTACCAGGCTCTCCGTACCAGGCTCTCCGTACCAGGCTCTCCGTACCAGGCTCTCCGTACCAGGCTCTCTGTACCAGGCTCTCCGTACCAGGCTCTTCGTACCAGGCTCTCCGTACCAGGCTCTCCGTACCAGGCTCTCTGTTCCAGGCTCTCCGTACCAGGCTCTTCGTACCAGGCTCTCCGTACCAGGCTCTCCGTACCAGGCTCTCCGTACCAGGCTCTCTGTTCCAGGCTCTCTGTTCCAGGCTCTCCGTACCAGGCTCTCTGTTCCAGGCTCTCCGTACCAGGCTCTCTGTTCCAGGCTCTCCTGTACCAGGCTCTCCGTACCAGGCTCTCTGTACCAGGCTCTCTGTACCAGGCTCTCCGTACCAGGCTCTCTGTTCCAGGCTCTCTGTACCAGGCTCTCCGTACCAGGCTCTCCGTACCAGGCTCTCTGTACCAGGCTCTCCTGTACCAGGCTCTCAGTACCAGGCTCTCCGTACCAGGCTCTCTGTACCAGGCTCTCACAGATTTGCGTCCCAAGTGACACCCTATACTCTCCACAGTGCACTACCAGAGCCCTATGGGCCTTGTTCAAAAGTAAAGCCCTAAATAGGGAATAGGGTGCCATAGCGTTCTGGTCTAAAGCAGTGCACTGGGGAAAAGGGAAATGTGTAAAAATAGCATGTTGTTCTGTCTTGGCAGGGCTTTTTAACATTGATGATTGTTACATTGATAAAGAACGTTGAGCACTCGTCTTATCATATAATCATATAGCAGTAATATGTCATATAATAATTTCATATGTCCATAAAGAGGTCGTGACAGACAATTAGACCACTCCATTAATGTCACAATGAAGGAAACACCTCCGGGTGGGTTGAATAGACATGAGTTAACTCTTAAAATGACGTCCACCAAAATCAAAAGCTCAGGACCAGAAGCAAAGATATGCATATTATTGATACCATTTGAAAGGAAACACTTTGACGTTTGTAGAAATGTGAAATGAATGTAGGAGAATATAACACATTAGATCTGGTCAAAGATAATACAAAAGACTAAAAAACATCCTTTTAATGTTGTACTTTTTTTCAATCATCTTTGAAATGCAACAGAAAGATCACAATGTATTATTCCAGCTTAGGCACATTTTAGGTTTTGGCCACTAGATGACAGCAGTGTATGTGCAAAGTTTTCGACTGATCCAATGAATCATTGCATTTATTGCTTGTCTGTTCAAAATGTTGTATCAAGACTGCCCAAATGTGCCTAATTTTGTTTATTAATACATTTTCAAGTTCATACTTGTGTACTCTTTTCATACAATAGCATGGTATTATTTCACTATAATATCTAATGTAAATTGGACAGTGCAGTTATATTAACAAGAATTTAAGCTTTCTGCCAATATCAGATATGTCTATGTCCTGGGAAATGTTCTTGTTACTTACAACCTCATGCTAATCACATTAGCCTACGTTAGCTCAACCGTCCCGTTGGGGGGAGCACACCGATCCTGTTGTGGTTTTAATCATGTTGCCCAAAACTTTTTACGTACTTTTAGAATAATCCTAGTTATATTGAACTATTCTGATCAGCTAAGTTTACTTTTGACTTTTAACCTAGATCAAATGTAATGCTATTGCTCCATTGTTTTAGAAACAAATTTAAACTCAGATCAGGGATTCATTTTAAAAACTGCTACTGATTTAACCTTCCTGTTGTCTTCGTTTCATGTTAATTCATTCTGTGTTCCCGGTCCAAAATGGCCGCCCCTTTAAAGCTGATTATAAATCCATACTTATACATATATTATCACCTAATGTTGTGGTACATCTTTCTATCAACTTAAGTTCTTCTGAACATGACATGTTTTGAACTTCTGTTTAATATTTATGGCCTGCAGGCTTCATTGACCTGAGCTCATACAACTCGTTATTGAGTAGAAAAAAACATAATGTATGAATTATTTTGACTGTAACAAATACTCAGATGAAACATATTGTGCTATTTATCACAGACTACTTTGTGTCAAAGTTTAACAAGGACTCTCTCCTCCTCACTAGTGTCGTGAGCAAAGATATGATCAAGAGCCTCACATACAGTATATCTTTTGGTCATTGTGCTGCCACATAATAAATTGTGAACAAGGCCTCAAATAAGCTTTATAAACCAGAGCTGAGAGAAAAGTTATATATATTATTGAAACAATGTAGCGATTGTTTGTGAGAATTCCAACAGGTTTGGTTCCTATGGGGGAAAGATTCTATTGGGGAAAGGTTCCCGTGGGGGTTGCCATGGAAATCAAGAATGGGAAGTGAGGTGTGTGTGTGTGTGTGTGTGTGTGTGTGTGTGTGTGTGTGTGTGTGTGTGTGTGTGTGTGTGTGTGTGTGTGTGTGTGTGTGTGTGTGTGTGTGTGTGTGTGTATGTGTGTGTGTATGTGTGTGTGTGTGCGCTCGAACACACATACATGTGGGGGTCTGGGAGAGGAAGTGTGTCCATCTGATTACTTTCATCCATTTTGAATTCAGGCTGTAATACAGCAAAATGTCGTATAAGTCAAGGGGTGTGAACACTTTCTGAAGGCACTGTAAATGTGCACATTTGTTTTGCATGGAATAGTCAGAAATGTGTGTTTCTGACTATGGTCTTTAAGGCGTGATGTCATTATGTATTTAACAATCCCTTGAAACAGGCACGCGGTGGTCAATGGTTTTAGCGAAGCTGCGGGTCTCCTTGCACCCCATCAGACAAATCGAACACTCTGCACCTTATTGTGACGTTTAGTTGATAGCCACCTATTGGACCACTCCGTGATGTCATAACGAAGGAAACTCCTCAGAGTCCTGACAGACAATTAGACCACTCCGTGATGTCATAATAAAGGAAACTCCTCAGAGTCCTGACAGACAATTAGACCACTCCGTGATGTCATAATAAAGGAAACTCCTAAGAGTCCTGACAGACAATTAGACCACTCCGTGATGTCATAATAAAGGAAACTCCTCAGAGTCCTGACAGACAATTAGACCACTCCCGTGATGTCATAATGAAGGAAACTCCTCAGAGTCCTGACAGACAATTAGACCACTCCGTGATGTCATAATGAAGGAAACTCCTCAGAGTCCTGACAGACAATTAGACCCCTCCGTGATGTCATAATGAAGGAAACTGAGATGGTAGAGAAGGTACTCCCTCACACTGTGTACTCTAGAAAATGTAACATTTATTAGACATAGTTGTAAATTAGGAAATACACTGAACAAAAATATAAGCGCAACACGCAACAATTCCAACGATGTAACTGAGTTACAGTTCATATGAGGAAATCAGTCAATTTAAATAAATTCATTAGGCCCTAATCGATGGATTTCACATGACTGGGAATACAGATATGTTGATTACAGATACCTTAAAAAAATAAGGTAGGGTGGGGTGGATCAGAAAACCAGTCAGTGCCTGGTGTGACCACCATTTGCCTCATGCAGCGTGACATATCTCCTTCCCATAGAGTTGATCAGGCTGTTGATTGTGGCCTGTGGAATGTTGTCCCACTCCTCTATTGTTTAATAGTCACATGTACCGTGTTGCAGACCTCCAAAGGCCAAGGACCCGGTCTCACAGACAGACAGACAGACAGACAGACAGACAGACAGACAGACAGACAGACAGACAGACAGACAGACAGACAGATAGACAGACAGACAGTGGCCTGTGGAATGTTGTCCCACTCCTCTATTGTTTACTAGTCACATATAACCGTGTTGCAGGTGTGATTGCTGTGTCACGCCCTGATCTGTTTCACCTGTCTTTTGTTGTTGCCTCCACCCAACCTCCAGGTGTCACCTGTTTTCCCCGTTAGTCCCCGGTCTGTGCCAGTGTATTTATCCCTGGGTTTCCTGTCTCTCTGTACCAGTGTATTTATCCCTGTTTTTTCTGTCTCTCTGTACCAGTGTATTTATCCCTGTGTTTCCTGTCTCTCTGTGCCAGTGTATTTATCCCTGTGTTTCCTGTCTCTGTACCAGTGTATTTATCCCTGTGTTTCCTGTCTCTCTGTGCCAGTGTATTTATCCCTGTGTTTCCTGTCTCTGTACCAGTGTATTTATCCCTGTGTTTCCTGTATCTGTACCAGTGTATTTATCCCTGTGTTTCCTGTCTCTCTGTGCCAGTGTATTTATCCCTGTGTTTCCTGTCTCTCTGTACCGGTGTATTTCTCCCTTTGTTTCCTGTCTCTCTGTGCCAGTGTATTTATCCCTGCGTTTCCTGTCTCTCTGTGCCAGTGTATTTATCCCTGTGTTTCCTGTCTCTCTGTACCAGTGTATTTATCCCTGTGTTTCCTGTCTCTCTGTACCAGTGTATTTATCCCTGTGTTTCCTGTCTCTCTGTGCCAGTGTATTTATCCCTGTGTTTCCTGTCTCTCTCTACCAGTATATTTATCCCTGTGTTTCCTGTGTCTGTACCAGTGTATTTATCCCTGTGTTTCCTGTCTCTCTGTGTCAGTGTATTTATCCCTGTGTCTCCTGTCTCTCTGTACCAGTGTATTTATCCCTGTGTTTCCTGTCTCTCTGTGCCGGTGTATTTATCCCTGTGTTTCCTGTCTCTTTGTCCCAGTGTATTTATCCCTGTGTTTCCTGTCTCTCTGTACCAGTGTATTTATCATTGTGTTTCTTGTCTCTCTTTGCCGGTGTATTTATCCCTGTGTTTCCTGTCTCTCTGTCCCAGTGTATTTATCCCTGTGTTTCCTGTCTCTCTGTACCAGTGTATTTATCCCTGTGTTTCCTGTCTCTCTGTACCAGTGTATTTATCCCTGTGTTTCCTGTCTCTCTGTCCCAGTGTATTTATCCCTGTGTTTCCTGTCTCTCTGTACCAGTGTATTTATCCCTGTGTTTCCTGTCTCTCTGTACCAGTGTATTTATCCCTGTGTTTCCTGTCTCTCTGTGCCGGTGTATTTATCCCTGTGTTTCCTGTCTCTCTGTCCCAGTGTATTTATCCCTGTGTTTCCTGTCTCTCTGTACCAGTGTATTTATCCCTGTGTTTCCTGTCTCTCTGTGCCGGTGTATTTATCCCTGTGTTTCCTGTCTCTCTGTGCCGGTGTATTTATCCCTGTGTTTCCTGTCTCTCTGTGCCAGTGTATTTATCCCTGTGTTTCCTGTCTCTCTGTGCCGGTGTATTTATCCCTGTGTTTCCTGTCTCTCTGTACCAGTGTATTTATCCCTGTGTTTCCTGTCTCTCTGTGCCGGTGTATTTATCCCTGTGTTTCCTGTCTCTCTGTGCCGGTGTATTTATCCCTGTGTTTCCTGTCTCTCTGTGCCAGTTCGTCTTGTTTTGTTCAAGTCAACCAGCGGTTTTCCTCACTCCTCTCTATTCCCCCAGTCTCTGTTTTTCCCCCAGTCTCTGTTTTTCCCCCAGTCTCTGTTTTTCCCCCAGTCTCTGTTTTTCCAGCTAGCCCTCCTGGTTTTGACACTTGCCTGTCCCGACACTGAATCCACCCGCCTGACCACTCCGCCGGTCCCCGACCTGCCGTTTGCCTAGCCCTTTTGTTATAATAAATATATTCCTGATCCTGTGTTCCCAGGAGCGTTTTACGATCCCATTCCTGATCCTGTGTTCCCAGGAGCGTTTTACGATCCCATTCCTGATCCTGTGTTCCCAGGAGCGTTTATGATTCCATTCCTGATCCTGTGTTCCCAGGAGCGTTTTACAATCCCATTCCTGATCCTGTGTTCCCAGGAGCGTTTTACGATCCCATTCCTGATCCTGTGTTCCCAGGAGCGTTTTACGATCCCATTCCTGATCCTGTGTTCCCAGGAGCGTTTACGATCCCATTCCTGATCCTGTGTTCCCAGGAGTGTTTTACGATCCCATTCTTGATCCTGTGTTCCCAGAAGCGTTTATGATTCCATTCCTGATCCTGTGTTCCCAGGAGCGTTTACGATCCCATTCTTGATCCTGTGTTCCCAGAAGCGTTTATGATTCCATTCCTGATCCTGTGTTCCCAGGAGCGTTTTACAATCCCATTCCTGATCCTGTGTTCCCAGGAGCGTTTATGATTCCATATCCTGTGTTCCCAGGAGCGTTTTACAATCCCATTCCTGATCCTGTGTTCCCAGGAGCGTTTTACGATCCCATTCCTGATCCTGTGTTCCCAGGAGTGTTTATGATTCCATTCCTGATCTTGTGTTCCCAGGAGCATTTATGATTCCATTCCTGATCCTGTGTTCCCAGGAGCGTTTACGATCCCATTCCTGATCCTGTGTTCCCAGGAGCGTTTACGATCCCATTCCTGATCTTGTGTTCCCAGGAGCGTTTTACAATCCCATTCCTGATCCTGTGTTCCCAGGAGTGTTTATGATTCCATTCCTGATCCTGTGTTCCCAGGAGCGTTTTATGATTCCATTCCTGATCCTGTGTTCCCAGGAGCGTTTATGATCCCGTTCCTGATCCTGCTGGTTCTGGAGGGGATTCCACTGCTGCACCTGGAGTTTGCCATCGGACAGCGCCTCAGGAGTGGCAGTGTGGGAGTGTGGACGGCCATTAACCCATATCTGACTGGCGTTGGTGAGTCCGACAGAAACAGTAGGAAAACCCCTGTGTCCTGTTTTTTTTAGAGAAGTATGTAGTTAAACGTCCAACGTCAAGAAGGAAAGTTTTGCAGTCTGCGAAAGTGAGATTATCATATTTGTAGAGTATGTATCTATCTTCTCCTTCTTATAGGCCTGCATTCAAAATGGCATCCTATTCCCTACAGAGTGAATTATTTTGACCAGAGGCCCAGGAGGAAGGGGCTCATTGTAATGGCTGGAATGGAATGCATGGATCGAATCAAACACATCCAACGTCATGGAAACCACGTGTTTGACTCCGTTCCGTCAATTCCATGACAGCCATTACAATGAGCCCGTCCTTCTATTGCTCCTCCCACCAGCCTCCTCAGGCCTCAGGCACCACTTATATGTGGTGATATCTGAAATGATTGTGTCCTACAGGCATCGCTTCCTTGTTAGTCTCCTTCCTGGTGGGTATGTACTACAACACTATAATCGCCTGGGTGATGTGGTACTTCTTCAACTCCTTCCAGAACCCTCTGCCATGGAGTCAGTGTCCTGTCAATGCCAACCTGACAGGTATGTTCATATTCTGCATGGATTTAAAGTCACTGTTAACTACAAAATCTAATTTTCTCAAATGTTTTTAAGACCTCAAAAGGGGTCTAATGATGAAATGTTCAGGGTCTTTATCTTATGAGGCATCTAACTGGATCTACATAAGTCAATATCAGGCTAAATGCTGCTGAACTGGCATTTGGGCTTGACCGTGTTTTTGCTGCCCCCTGTAGGTCTGGAACCAGAATGCTGCTGGACTGGCCTTTGGGTTTAACAGTGTTTTTGCTGCCCTCTGTAGATTTGGTCTCAGAATGCGCCCGGAGTTCCCCAGTGGATTATTTCTGGTACAGAGACACACTCAACACGTCCACATCCATTGGGGACTCTGGAGGACTGCAGTGGTGGATGGTGTTGTGTCTACTGTGTGCCTGGCTGCTGTTGTACGTCTGCTGCCTTCGTGGCATTGAGACCACTGGCAAGGTACAATACCCAGTCCCATTGAGACCACTGACAAGGTACGATACCCGGTCCCATTGAGACCACTGGCGAGGTACGATACCCGGTCCCATTGAGACCACTGACAAGGTACGATACCCGGTCCCATTGAGACCACTGACAAGGTACGATACCCGGTCCCATTGAGACCACTGACAAGGTACGATACCCGGTCCCATTGAGACCACTGACAAGGTACGATACCCGGTCCCATTGAGACCACTGGCGAGGTACGATACCCGGTCCCATTGAGACCACTGGAAAGGTACGATACCCGGTCCCATTGAGACCACTGGCGAGGTACGATACCCGGTCCCATTGAGACCACTGACAAGGTACGATACCCGGTCCCATTGAGACCACTGGCGAGGTACGATACCCGGTCCCATTGAGACCACTGACAAGGTACGATACCCGGTACCATTGAGACCACTGACAAGGTACGATACCCGGTCCCATTGAGACCACTGACAAGGTACGATACCCGGTCCCATTGAGACCACTGACAAGGTACGATACCCGGTCCCATTGAGACCACTGGCAAGGTACGATACCCGGTCCCATTGAGACCACTGGCGAGGTACGATACCCGGTCCCATTGAGACCACTGACAAGGTACGATACCCGGTCCCATTGAGACCACTGACAAGGTACGATACCCGGTCCCATTGAGACCACTGGCAAGGTACGATACCCGGTCCCATTGAGACCACTGACAAGGTACGATACACAATCTCTTCTGGTTTAATTTAGACAGGATTCTAGATGTAGTTGGAAGTGTTTCCCACAATATGGTTTTTATTTTCAATTTTTAGTGCTATTTATTGGATAGAAATGCAGTACGTAGTTCACCTCATCGATGACAAGGTGATTCTACCCTCTCTGTCATCACAGGCAGTGTACGTAACATCCACTCTGCCATACGTGGTCCTCACCATCTTCCTGATCAGAGGACTGACTCTCAAAGGTTCTCTGGATGGAATCAAGTTCCTCTTCACACCCGATGTACGTATTTCCTCTCAAAGTGATAATTCAACCCTGAAAATCAACGTTTCTCAGATGTTTTCGGGCATGAGATCCGTTTTGTTGTGTGGCAGTATACATTGATGATTGTCTTCTCATAGCTAAATGAGTTGATGAACCCGTCTACCTGGCTGGATGCAGGTGCCCAGGTGTTCTACTCTTTCTCCTTGGCCTTTGGAGGTCTCATCTCCTTCTCCAGCTACAACTCTGTACAGTAAGTGCCCAAATATTTATCGACGACTTCGTCCTAAACGGGACTCTATTCCCTACTACATACTGCACTGCTTTTGACTAGAGCCCTATAAGACCTGGTCAAGAAGAGGTCACTATGTAGTATGGAATAGGGTCCCATTTGGGACTCAATCCTATATTTACACATTAGATAGACAAATCTATCTCGACTCTTCAACGGACTCCACTATTCTGTTTCTCCAGCAACAACTGTGAGCAGGATGCCGTGATCATCTCCATCATCAATGGCTTCACATCCGTCTACGCTGCTACAGTCATCTACTCCATCATAGGTTTCAGGGCCACAGAGAGGTTCGACGACTGTCTGGAAGGGTACGTGTTTTCATTCAGGCTACGTTGGGGCTCTGAGCTTGGTTTTATTTAGGCCAGGACTAGGTTTAGTCTGTGTCCGGGAAGACCGGCACTGAATGGACGGACAGAACTGTCTCAAAACAATGATCATTTTGTTTTGTTTGTTTTTTTCTTGTCTTGATATTCTGCACTGTGCATTGCTAGCGAATTCTAGCACGTAGTGGCCTTGTGGTTTTGTGTTTTATTTTTGTGTTGTGTATTATTGTTGTGTTTTATTGTTGTGCTTTATTGTTGTGTATTATTGTTGTGTATTATTGTTGTGCTTTATTGTTGTGTATTATTGTTGTGCTTTATTGTTGTGTATTATTGTTTTGCATTATTGTTGTGTTGTGTATTATTGTTGTGTTTTATTGTTGTGTTGTGTATTATTGTTGTGTTTTATTGTTGTGTTGTGTATTATTGTTGTTGTGTATTATTATTGTTGTGTATTATTGTTGTGTATTATTGATTATTGTTGTGTATTATTGTTGTGTATTATTGATTATTGTTGTGTATTATTGTTGTGTATTATTGATTATTGTAGTTGTGTATTATTAATTATTGTTGTTGTGTATTATTGTTGCTGTGTATTTGTAACGGTTTTCTGTATGAGAAGGAGAGTCGGACCAAAATGCGGCGTGTAGATTGCGATCCATGTTTATTGTGACTATAGCAACACGAATCTAAATACAAACACTACAAAATAATAAACGTAATGAAAACCGAAACAGCCTAAACTGGTGCAAACTAACACTAAGGACAGGAACAATCACCCACAAACACACAGTGAAACCCAGGCTACCTAAATATGGTTCCCAATCAGAGACAATGACGAACACCTGCCTCTGACTGAGAACCATATCAGGCTGAACATAGAAATAGACAAACAAGACATGAAACATAGAATACCCACTCAGATCACACCCTGACCAATCAAAACATAGAAAATACAAAGTAAACTATGGTCAGGGCGTGACAGTACCCCCCCCCCAAGGTGCGGACTCCGGCCGCAAAACCTGAACCTATAGGGGAGGGTCTGGGTGGGCATCTGTCCGCGGTGGCGGCTCTGGCGCTGGACGTGGACCCCACTCCATGACAGTTTTAATCCCCCTCCTAAACGTCCCTAAATAGGTTACCCACCACAACGATAACATGGGACAGAGGGACAGCTCGGGACAGAGGTAACTCGGGACAGATAGGTAGCTCAGCACTGAGAGGAAGCTCAGCACTGAGAAGAAGCTCAGCACTGAGAGGAAGCCCAGGCAGGTAGTAGAAACTACCAGAACCTGGCTGGCTGGCGGTTTCAGCAGATCCTGGTCGACTAGCAGATCTGGGAGAATCTGGTCGACTGGCGGATCTGGGAGAATCTGGTCGACTGGCGGATCTGGGAGAATCTGGTCGACTGGCGGATCTGGGAGAATCTGGTCGACTGGCGGATCTGGGAGAATCTGGTCGACTAGCAGATCTGGGAGAATCTGGTCGACTGGCAGATCTGGGAGAATCTGGACGACTGGCAGATCTGAGAGAGTCTGGACGACTGGCAGATCTGGGAGAATCTGGACGACTGGCAGATCTGGAAGAGTCTGGTCGACTGGCAGATCTGGAAGAGTCTGGTCGACTGGCAGATCTGGAAGAGTCTGGTCGACTGGCAGATCTGGAAGAGTCTGGTCGACTGGCAGATCTGGAAGAGTCTGGTCGACTGGCAGATCTGGAAGAGTCTGGTCGACTGGCAGATCTGGAAGAGTCTGGTCGACTGGCAGATCTGGAAGAGTCTGGTCGACTGGCAGCTCTGGAAGAGTCTGGTCGACTGGCAGCTCTGGAAGAGTCTGGTCGACTGGCAGCTCTGGAAGAGTCTGGTCGACTGGCAGCTCTGTCTGCTCCATGCTGACTGGCTGCTCCATGCTGACTGGCAGCTCTGGCTGCTCCATGCTGACTGGCTGCTCCATGCTGACTGGCAGCTCTGGCTGCTCCATGCTGACTGGCTGCTCTGGCTGCTCCATGCTGACTGGCTGCTCTGGCTGCTCCATGCTGACTGGCTGCTCCATGCTGACTGGCTGCTCCATGCTGACTGGCGGCCCTGGCTGCTCCATGCTGACTGGCGGCCCTGGCTGCTCCATGCTGACTGGCGGCCCTGGCTGCTCCATGCTGACTGGCGGCCCTGGCTGCTCCATGCTAACTGGCAGCTCTGGCGGCTCCTTGCAGACTGGCAGCTCTGGCGGCTCCTTGCAGACTGGCAGCTCTGGCGGCTCCTTGCAGACTGGCAGCTCTGGCGGCATCCTGCAGACAGGCAGCTCTGGCGGCTCCTTGCAGACTGGCAGCTCCATGCAGACTGGCAGCTCTATGCAGACTGGCAGCTCCATGCAGACTGGCAGCTCCTTGCAGACTGGCAGCTCCTTGCAGACTGGCAGCTCCTTGCTAACTGGCAGCTCTAAGCTAACTGGCAGCTCTATGCTAACTGGCAGCTCTATGCTAACTGGCAGCTCTATGCTAACTGGCAGCTCTATGCTAACTGGCAGTTCTGAACAGGCGGGAGACTCCGGCAGCGCTGTAGAGAAGGAAGGCTCTAACAGCGCTAAACAGGCGGGAGACTCCGACAGCGCTGGAGAGGAGGAGGGCTCCGACAGCGCTGGACAGGCGAGGCGCACTGTAGGCCTGATGCGTGGTGCTGGCACTGGTGGTACTGGGCCAAGGACACGCACAGGAAGCCTGGTGCGGGGAGCTGCTACCGGAGGGCTGGGGTGTGGAGGTGGTACTGGAAAAACCGGACCGTGCAGGCGCACTGGAGCTCTTGAGCACCGAGCCTGCCCAACCTTACCTGGTTGAATGCTCACGGTCGCCCTGCCAGTGCGGAGAGGTGGAATAGCCCGCACTGGGCTATGTAGGCGAACCGGAGACACCGAGCGCAAGGCTGGTGCCATGTAAGCCGGCCCAAGGAGACGCACTGGGGACCAGCTGCGTAGAGCCGGCTTCATGGCATTAGGCTCGACGCTCAATCTAGCCCGGCAGACACGCGGAGCTGGAATATACCGCACCGGGCTATGCACCCGCACTGGAGACACCGTGCGCACCACTGCATAACACGGTGCCTGTCCGGTCTCTCTAGCCCCCCGGTAAGCACAGGGAGTTTGCGCAGGTCTCCTACCTGGCGTAGCCATACTCCCTGTTAGCCCCCCCCCAAGAAATTTTTGGGGCTGCCTCTCGGGCTTCCTTGCCAGCCGTGTTCCCTCATATCGCCGGCTCCTCTCTCCGGCTGCCTCAGCTCTCCTAAGTGCCTCCACCTGTTCCCATGGGAGGCGATCTCTTCCAGCCAGTATCTCCTCCCAAGTGTAACAGCCCTTGCCATCCAAAACGTCCTCCCATGTCCATTCCTCTTTACGCTGCTGTTGCTGCCTGTTGACACGCTGCTTGGTCCGTTGGTGGTGGGTGATTCTGTAACGGTTTTCTGTATGAGAAGGAGAGTCGGACCAAAATGCGGCGTGTAGATTGCGATCCATGTTTATTGTGACTATAGCAACACGAATCTAAATACAAACACTACAAAATAATAAACGTAATGAAAACCGAAACAGCCTAAACTGGTGCAAACTAACACTAAGGACAGGAACAATCACCCACAAACACACAGTGAAACCCAGGCTACCTAAATATGGTTCCCAATCAGAGACAATGACGAACACCTGCCTCTGACTGAGAACCATATCAGGCTGAACATAGAAATAGACAAACAAGACATGAAACATAGAATACCCACTCAGATCACACCCTGACCAATCAAAACATAGAAAATACAAAGTAAACTATGGTCAGGGCGTGACAGTATTATTCTTGTGTATTATTGATTATTGTTGTTGTGTATTATTCTTGTGTATTATTGATTATTGTTGTTGTGTATTATTGTTGTGTATTATTGATTATTGTTGTTGTGTATTATTCTTGTGTATTATTGATTATTGTTGTTGTGTATTATTGTTGTGTATTATTGATGTGTATTATTGATTATTGTTGTTGTGTATTATTGTTGTGTTGTGTATTATTGTTGTTGTGTATTATTGTTGTGTATTATTGTTGTGTTGTGTATTATTATTGTTGTGTATTATTGTTGTGTTGTGTATTATTGTTGTGTATTATTGATTATTGTTGTGTATTATTGTTGTGTATTATTGATTGTTGTTGTTGTGTATTATTGTTGTGTATTATTGATTATTGTTGTGTATTATTGTTGTGCATTATTGATTATTGTTGTTGTGTATTATTAATTATTGTTGTTGTGTATTATTGTTGTTGTGTATTATTGTTGTGTATTATTGATTATTGTTGCTGTGTATTATTCTTGTGTATTATTGATGTGTATTATTGCTGTTGTGTATTATTGATGTGGATTACTGTTGTTGTGTATTATTCTTGTGTATTATTGATTATTGTTGTTGTGTATTATTCTTGTGTATTATTGATTATTGTTGTTGTGTATTATTGTTGTATATTATTGTTGTTGTGTATTATTGATGTGGATTATTGATTATTGTTGTTGTGTATTATTGATTGTTGTTGTTGTGTATTATTGTTGTGTATTATTGTTGTTGTGTATTATTGATGTGGATTATTGATTATTGTTGTTGTGTATTATTGATTATTGTTGTTGTGTATTATTGTTGGGCAAATGGTTAAACCTGATAAACAGTTCGTACTCGAACCTACCTCCATCTCAACCTTACTGGCTCTGTGTGTTGTCCCATGCAGAAACATCTTGGCCCTGCTGAATGCTTTCAACCTTGCTGAGGGCAACATCACAGAAGGCAACTATGCAGAATCCCTACAGAATCTAAACGGCACCTTCCCAGAGACCATCCAGAGTCTGGACCTCAAAACCTGCGACTTGCAAACTTTCCTCAGTCAGGTATTGAAATGTCAAACTTTCCCTTAGTCAGGTATAGAAACGTCAAACTTTCCCTCAGTCAGGTATAGAAACGTCAAACTTTCCCTCAGTCAGGTATAGAAACGTCAAACTTTCCCTCAGTCAGGTATAGAAACGTCAAACTTTCCCTCAGTCAGGTATAGAAACGTCAAACTTTCCCTCAGTCAGGTATAGAAACGTCAAACTTTCCCTCAGTCAGGTATTGAAATTGCAAACTTTCTCAGTGATATATGGTCGGTCACCAGAAATCAAAAGCCTTTCACCCAATTTCAATTGCCGACATGTTAGTCATGGCACATTTGGTGCCAACGTGTAGAATAGTACGCCAAACTCTTTAACTGTTTATCTGTGGATCTGTTTTTAATCCTGTTTTTCCTGATGATGAGTCATTGTCTTCCAATAGGGTGTGGAGGGAACTGGTCTGGCCTTTATCGTGTTCACCGAGGCCATCACCAAGATGCCTATCTCTCCTCTCTGGTCCATCCTGTTCTTCATCATGCTCTTCTGTCTGGGACTGTCCACCATGTTTGGCAGCATAGAAGGAACGGTGGTGCCCCTTCAGGATCTCAACATCTTCCCTAAACGGTGGCCTAAGGAGGCGATCACTGGTAAATAACTTAGCTAGAATCAATTGAGACCCCCTGGGATATACAATATACCCCCGGAATATACATTTCCAATGCAGGGGTCTCCATCTCCTGTCCTGGTGAGTTTAGTGCTGGGCTGGAACAAACACCTGCACATGCAGTAGCTCTCCAGGACTAAAGATGAAGACCACTGGTCAAATGTTGCCTGGAGAAATAACTCAGCGTTTGTGTCTTCTGTTTCAGGTATTGTCTGTCTGGTGTCATTCGTCATTGCCCTGATATTTGCTCAGAGTTCTGGTAACTACTGGCTGGCTCTGTTCGACAGCTTTGCCGGCTCCATCCCTCTCCTAGTCATCGCCTTCTGTGAGATGATAGCTGTGGTCTACATCTATGGCATAGACAGGCGAGTGTCACCTCCTCTTCCTCCCCGATCCAACCCAACTTTTTGAGGCATTAGCCAACACAGAAATCAATTCAAGTAGCTGTGCATTTTGGCAATAGCTAACTAACTAGTGTTATGTCCATCTTAATGATGCCAAAGTTGGTAGCCTCATTAACCCAGCCTGATCTTGCAAGCTCATGTTCTGTTCCACTTCTCTTGATACGTGAAGTGAAACAAAATGTGAGATTCCAAGATAAGGCTGGTTTAACGAGGCTACAAAGTTGGCATGTAATGTAGTAACCAAAGGTTAATGCTGCACCTAATTGCTTGCGTTCCTGATGAGCGTCAAACAGTGATCAGTTCAAGAGAGGTCTGAAACGGATCGGTTCAAGAGAGGTCTGAAACGGATCGGTTCAAGAGAGGTCTGAAACGGATCGGTTCATTCTCGGATCCAACGTGCATTGAAACGGATCGTGTGAAACGGATTTCAAACTGATCAGTTCAAGGGTTGAAACTGATCAGTTCAGCAGATCAGAGACAAACTGATCAGTTCAAGAGAGGTCTGAAACTGATCAGTTCATCTGAAATTGATTAATTAAGTCTTATTCTATCAGGTTTAACAAGATCAGACATAGAGTCTGAAACTGATGATACGTTTTGTCTCTCCTCGTCACAAGCCCAGCCTCTCCAACGTGCATTTGTGTGTTTCAGAGGGGTTGAGTACAGCAGGAGACAAATGTCCTTCTTCCATGAAGTTAATTAAGTCTTATTCTACAGGTTTAACAAGGACATAGAGTTCATGATTGGTCACAAGCCCAACCTGTTCTGGCAGGTGACCTGGAGGTTCGTCAGCCCTTTAATCGTTTTAGTAATCTTCGTCTTCTACTTCGTCACCAAAGTCAGCTCCAACGTCACCTACATCGCCTGGAATCCAAGCTCGGTAATGTTTCTCCACTACGTTCAAATCTGGTTGCCGTATTGATAAAGCGTCTGAGAGTAGGATTACTGATCAGTGATCAGTTTTACCTTTTGAGATCACAACAAACACGATAACATGGACGGGAAGGAGCTGATCCTAGATCTGCACTCCTACTCTGAGACACTTATTGAATGAATGAGTTCTAATCCCTCCCAGATGATAACCTATTGTGTAACTGAACACTAGGTGTTGCTAAACTACGCCACCCCTTGGTTTGAAACAGGAGTCGAGGGGAACTAAACTGACTACCTGTCACATATAGTAGTCAGTTTTGTCTTTCTAGATATTAATAATAATAACTGATAGCATTTGCTGTGTATAGTGCTTTTCCACATGTCAAACTGCTGTAAGAGGAGAAGCTCCCCTCATCCACCACCAACGTGTGGCATGCTAGAGCGTCCTTCTCCCAGACTTATTTCTCATCCCTGTGACCTGCAGGAGGACTTCCCCACTCTGGAGGTGTTGGAGTATCCTGCTTGGATTTACGTCATCATCTTTATCCTGGCAGGAATCCCCAGTCTGGTGGTGCCAGGCACGGCCATATTCAAACTCATACGGAGATGTTGCAGCAACAGAAATGTCTACGGGGCAGAAGTCGACACGGTCTCTGCCAAAGTTCAGATGTTTACTACGAAAATGTCGTAGAATTACCACACAGCCAACATCATATGGGACAACGCTACACTGGAGAATAAAACAAGTAGAGTAAACATCCAAAATGATTGGTCCCCCAACAAAGCAAAACAAAAAAGAAGTTTGAGGTCAATTCCATTTTAATTCAGTCAATCCAGTAAATTTAAGAATTGAAAACAAACTCTTTATTTCAGGGCACCTGAATTTTCCGAATTTAAATGGGATCGACCGTTACCCTTTTTTGGTTTTGACGCAAAGGAACCGTTTTAAAAACATCCAGGAACAGATCTGAAATTGTCTGCGATGTCTCTTGGTCATTCCACAAAGACCACACCAGTGCAATGACACTGTTAGTTGTATTTATCTATGGGATCATCTGTAATTTTCACTGGTATTTCTGTTAGACGGTTTTTGATTTGTTTTGGGTTTCAGGTGCAACGAAACACCAACATACCATCAGAAAATTGTAGAATTGTCTTTTTTTTTTTACATTCTGGAATGACACGTTCTTATGAATTATGGCGCAGAATGTACAGATTAATGAAAAACACTAAACAGAAAAATAATCACCCACAACTAAAATGGGGAAAACAGGCAGCTGCCTCTGATTGAGAACCATACCAGGCCAAACACAGAAATACAACATAGAAAAAAGAACATAGACTACCCACCCCAACTCACGCCCTGACCAAACGAACACAAAGGACATAATAAAGGAACTAAGGTCAGAACGTGACACCAATGATATCAGGCCACACCCGGCCATGATTACAGACACCTGTGTGTGTCCTTTGACACGATATAAACTAGGTGACCCAGCAGTGTTTGTCATTACACCCTGATGAAGACAGCTTGTCTGTCCCAAACGTTGGATATTAGGTTATTAATATTACTGCATCTGGGCTCCTAGAGTGTGAGTCTCTCCATTCAAGTGAAATAAATGGTTTGCCTGTGTTTTTTATGTTCTAAATGAACCTATTAAAACTCACGGATGCTTCCAAAAGCTCAAACCAAGTTTATTCCCCCAGTTGGGATCGATACAGCTGCATAAAGACAAAGAACATATTCACACAAGCACTGATATTTAACCCTTTCCCCAATGCTGAGCCCCTCCTTACACATCTGAACAGCCAATACACCTCTGTCGCTGTCCAGAAGATTAGTGACATATGTTCTTCCTCACTTCATCTGACCTGACCTCTGCCCCAAATTCCTCACTCCTCCCCAACTCACGGCTGTCATGTTGACTCGTACCAGGACTGTGTCTGTTCTCCTCCCAGAGGATCCCTGATGACTAACATGAACATATTCGGACAGAGTGTAAACGTTATACATTCCCCTCTCTCCCTCAGTGACATGAATAAGTATATTTCGAAGGATGTGTGAGTTTTTTTGTCTGAATGGTATGCAGGATGTCATTGGAGCATAATATTGCATTGGAGCATAATATTGCATTGGAGCATAATATTGCATTGGAGCAGTATATTGCCTTGGAGCAGTATATTGCATTGGAGCAGTATATTGCATGACACGCCACACAATACCTCATTGAGGACCTGATGATTAGTTGGTAAGTTGAATCAGGTGTGTTTGTGTACTGTTGGGAGGACTGGAGGACTGGAGTTGGGAACCACAGCACTAGAATACTAGCTATACGCATCTGCACATGGTGTTGCAGACAGCCACAGAACACAGGTTATGTAACCAATAAACCACATCAGCCCTACGTCTTTCTGTTTATGGGAAGTGTTCAATGTTACACGTCAGCACTACGTCTTCCTGTTTATGGGAATTGTTCAAAGTTACACGTCAGCACTACGTCTTCCTGTTTATGGGAATTGTTCAAAGTTACACGTCAGCACTACGTCTTCCTGTTTATGGGAATTGTTCAAAGTTACACATTAGCCCCACTTCTTTTGGTTTAATCAAATCAAATCTAATTTGAATTGTCACACTTCGTAAACAACACGCGTGGACTAAAGGGACCTTCACAACAATACAGAAGACAATACAAAATTACAATAATAATAAGGGAAAAAAAATTGTAGCACAAGGAATAAATACATCTATGATAGCAATGAGTAATGATAGCTCGGCTATATACAGGAAGTACCAGTACTGAGGTAATAACATGGCTATATACAGGAAGTACCAGTACTGAGCTAATAACATGGCTATATACAGGAAGTACCAGTACTGAGTCGATGAGCAGGGGTACGAGGTAATAACATGGCTATATACAGGAAGTACCAGTACTGAGCTAATAACATGGCTATATACAGGAAGTACCAGTACTGAGTCGATGAGCAGGGGTACGAGGTAATAACATGGCTATATACAGGAAGTACCAGTACTGAGTCGATGTGCAGGTGTACGAGGTAATAACATGGCTATATACAGGAAGTACCAGTACTGAGTCAATGAGCAGGGGTACGAGGTAATAACATGGCTATATACAGGAAGTTCCAGTACTGAGTCGATGAGCATGGGTACGAGGTAAAAACATGGCTATATACAGGAAGTACCAGTACTGAGTCGATGAGCAGGGGTACGAGGTAATAACATGGCTATATACAGGAAGTACCAGTACTGAGCTAATAACATGGCTATATACAGGAAGTACCAGTACTGAGCTAATAACATGGCTATATACAGGAAGTACCAGTACTGAGTCGATGAGCAGGGGTACGAGGTAATAACATGGCTATATACAGGAAGTACCAGTACTGAGTCAATGAGCAGGGGTACGAGGTAATAACATGGCTATATACAGGAAGTTCCAGTACTGAGTCGATGAGCATGGGTACGAGGTAAAAACATGGCTATATACAGGAAGTACCAGTACTGAGTCGATGAGCAGGGGTACGAGGTAATAACATGGCTAATTACAGGAAGTACCAGTACTGAGTCGATGAGCAGGGGTACGAGGTAATAACATGGCTAATTACAGGAAGTACCAGTACTGAGTCGATAGGCAGGGATACGAGGTAATAACATGGCTATATAAAGGAAGTACCAGTACTGAGTCGATGAGCAGGGGTATGAGGTAATAACATGGCTAATTACAGGAAGTAACTGTACTGAGTCGATAGGCAGGGATACGAGGTAATAACATGGCTATATAAAGGAAGTACCAGTACTGAGTCGATGAGCAGGGGTACGAGGTAATAACATGGCTAATTACAGGAAGTAACTGTACTGAGTCGATAGGCAGGGATACGAGGTAATAACATGGCTATATAAAGGAAGTACCAGTACTGAGTCGATGAGCAGGGGTACGAGGTAATAACATGGCTAATTACAGGGATTACTAGTACTGAGTCGATAGGCAGGGATACAAGGTAATAACATTGCTATATACAGGAAGTACCAGTACTGAGTCGATAGGCAGGGGTACCAGTTAATTGAGGTAGATATGTACAGTGCCTTCAGAAAGTATTCATACCCCTTGACTTATTACACATTTTGCTGTGTTACAGACTGAATTTGAAATGGATTCAAAATATATTTTTTTCTCACCAACACCAACATTTACACAACTATTCACACACACGAGTCAACACATGTTAGAATCACCTTTGGCAGCGATTACAGCGGTGAGTCTTTCTGGGTCTCTATTTGCACATTATTCTTTAGAAAATTCTTCAAGCTCTGTCATTGCTATTTTGTTAGCTATTGTTTAGTCTTATTGCTTGGGGATAGAAGCTGTCCAAGAGCCTGTTGGTGTCAGACTTGATGCAGCGGTACCGCCTGCCGTACGGAAGCAGAGAGAATAGTGTATGGCGGTTGGGTGGTTGGAGTCTTTTAATGATTTTCACACTGCATGATATAGAGGTTCCGAATGGCAAGGAGCTCAGTCCCAGTGATGCGCTGGTCTATCCGCACCACCCTCTGTAGCCCCATGGCAAGGAGCTCAGTCCCAGTGTCATGCGTAGGTGTAATAGGTGGCAGGGAAGTCAGGCGCAGGAGAGTCAAATGGAGTGTAAAATGGAGTCTTTTAATAAAGTCCACGGAGTATGCTCCATAACACTAAATGTACATAAACATGGGTACGAGGACCCGACGCGCACCTATACAACAATCACACTACACTGACAATAAAACAATCTCTGACAAAGACATGAGGGGAAACAGAGGGTTAAATACACAACAGGTAATGAATGGGATTGAAAACAGGTGTGTGGGAAGACAAGACAAAACCAATGGAAAATGAAAAAAGGATCAATGATGGCTAGAAGACCGGTGACGTCGAACGCCGAGCACCGCCCGAACAAGGAGAGGCAACGACTTCGGCAGAAGTCGTGACACCCAGTGATGTGCTGGTCTATCCGCACCGCCCTCTGTAGCCCCATGGCAAGGAGCTCAGTCCCAGTGATGTGCTGGTCTGTCCGCACCACCCTCTGTAGCCCCATGTGATGCAGGGTAGTGGTATTGCTGTACCAAGCAGTGACGCAGGCAGTCAAGATGCTCTCAATGGTACAGCTGTGGAACGTTTTGAGGATCTGAGGGCCCATGCCAAATGTTTTCAACCTCCTGAGGGGGAAGAGGCGCTGTCACACCTTCTTCACGACTGTGTGTGTGTGTGTGTGTTTGGACCCTCGGGCACCCGAGTGGCGCAGCGGTCTAAGGCACTGCATCTCAGTCCTAGAGACGTCACTACAGACCCTGGTTCGATTCCAGGCTGTATCACAACCGGCCGTGATTGGGAGTCCCATAGTGCCGTGCACAATTGGCCCAGAGTCATCCGGTTTAGGCTTTGGCCGGGGTAGGTCGAATTTGTAATTAAGAATTTGTTTGTAACTGACTTGCCTAGATAAAAAAGGTTAAATAAAATATATATATATATTTTTAAGTCTTTAGTGACTTGATGCTCTTGACCAGCTCCACTACAGCCTCGTTTCCTCTAGTCCACGATCAGCTCCTTGGTCTTTACGTTGAGGGATTGGTTGTTCTGGCACCACACTGCCCGGTCAATGACCTCCTCCCTATAGGCTGACTCATCGTCGCCGGTGATCAAGCCGTCGTGGTGTTGATGACGTGCATGGTCACACAATCGTTGGTGAATTTGGAGTACAGGAGAGGACTAAGCACACACCCCTGTGGGGCCCCTTTGTTGAGGATCAGCGTCGTGGAGGTGATGTTTCCTGCCCTCACCATCTGGGGTCGGCCCGTCGGGAAGTCCAAGATCCAGTTGAAGAGGGAGGTGTTCAGACACAGAGTCCTAATCTTGATGACGAGATTGGAGGGGACAATGGTGTTGAACATTGAGCTGTAGTCAATGAACAGCGCTCTCACATAGGTATTCCTCATATCTTGGTGGGTGAGGGCACCAACAAACTAGTATGGTCCATAAACACCAAGACAGTCTTGAAGAGGGCACGACAACACCTTTTCCCCCTCAGGTGATTTGGCACGGGTCCTCAGATCCTCAAAAAGTTCTACAGCGGCTCCATATCCTGACTGGTTGCTTCATTGTCTGGTACGGCAACTGTTCAGCCTCCGACCGCAAGGCGCTACGGAGGGTAATGCATTCGGCCCAGTACATCACTACAGAGGGCAATGCATACGGCCCAGTACATCACTACAGAGGGTAATGCGTACGGCCCAGTACATCACTACAGAGGGTAATGCATACGGCCCAGTACATCACTACAGAGGGTAATGCGTACGGCCCAGTACATCACTACAGAGGGTAATGCATACGGCCCAGTACATCACTACAGAGGGTAATGCGTACGGCCCAGTACATCACTACAGAGGGTAATGCATACGGCCCAGTACATCACTACAGAGGAAGGACCTAAAAATTGTCATAGCATTTGCTGTGTCAGCCAAGGGAGTACCCCAGGGTCCCACGTCCTTCTCAATGTACATCAACAACATATCTCAAGCAGTAGGAAGCTCTCTCATCCATTTATATACAGATGTAGGCACACCTGTTAATTGAAATGCATTCCAGGTGACTACCTCATGAAGCTGGTTGAGAGAATGCCAAGAGTGTGCAAAGCTGTAATCAAGACAAAGGTTACTTTGAAGTATCTCAAATATAACGTTTATTTTATTTTGTTAAACACTTTTTTGGTTTCTACATGACTCCGTATGTGTTATGTCATAGTTTTGATGTCTTCACAATTATTCTACAATGTAGATAATAGCAAAAAAAACTCTTGAATGTGTCACACCCTGATCTGTTTCACCTGTCTTTGTGCTTGGCTCCAACCCCCTCCAGGTGTCGCCCATCTCCCCTCATTATCCCCTGTGTACTTATACCTGTGTTCTCTGTTTGTCTGTTGCCAGTTCGTTTTGTTTCATGAAACCTACCAGCGTTTGTTCCCCTGCTCCTGTTTGGTTCTTGCTCCTGTTCTCTAGTCCTTCCTGGTTTTGACCCCTGACCCTGAGCCGTTTTGTACCTTGTCCTACCTCACTGGATTATTGACATCTGCCTACCTTTGACCTGTCGTTTGCCTGCCTTTGACCTGTCGTTTGCCTGCCTCTGTACTAGAAATAAACTTGTTTCTTCGACACTTTGCATCTGGGTCATATGTGATAGATTGAGAAGGTGTGTCCAAACGGGTACTGAAGGTGGATGCAGTGGATTGAGACGCATACAAAAAAAAACATCCCTTCCTTTATTAACAGACCGATTTTTTTATTATTATGTTAATTGGATCGACAAACAGGTCAACAGTAAACTCTTATGCTTTCTGGGAAGGGGGTTCCGTTAGCGTCCCCCCTCGCCAACAGCCAGTGAAATTGCAGGGCACCAAATTCAGACAACAGAAATCTCATCATTAAAATTCCTCAAACATACAAGTATTATGCACCATTTTAAAGATAAGCTTCTTGTTAATCCAACCACTTTCAAAAAGGCTTTACGGCTAAAGCACACCATGTGATTATGTTAGGACAGCGCCTAGCCACAAAAACCATACAGCCATTTTCCAACCAAGGAGAGGTGTCACAAAAGTCAGAATTAGCAATAAAATGTATCACTTACCTTTGATGATCTTCATCTGATGGCACTCCCAGGACTACATGTTACACAATAAATGTTCATTTTGTCCGATAAAGTTCATCTTTATGTCCAAACACCTCCTTTTTGTTCGCGCGTTTAGTTCAGTAATCCAAATGCACAGTGCGGGCACGAAGTCTAGGCGAAAAGTCAAAAAAGTTCCATTTGAGTTCGTAGAAACATATCAAACGACGGTGTTTTTATCATAAATATTCAATAATGTTTCAACTGGACAATACTGTTTTCATTAGAAAGGAAAGGGAACGGAGCCCGCGCACGTGACTAAACTAAACATTTTCATCTGAGCCACTACTTTGACTGGTCTTATTTGCTTCGCTTTCACAATAGAAGCCTGAAACAACTTCTAAAGACTGTTGACATCTAGTGGAAGCCTAAGGAAATGCAATCTGACCCCACAGACACTGGATATTCGATAGGCATTCAGTTGAAAGCTACAAACCTCAGAATTCCCACTTCCAGGTTGGATTTTCCTCAGGTTTTCGCCTGCCATATGAGTTTTGTTATACTCAGACATTATTTTAACAGTTTTGGAACGTTAGAGTGTTTTCTTTCCAAATCTACTAATTATATGCATATTCTAGCTTCTGCGCCTGAGTAACAGGTAGTTTACTCTGGGCACGCTTTTCATCCAAACTTCCCAATGCTGCCCCCTATCCCTAAAAGGTTTTAAGGATAAAAGCATCAGGGGGCACTTCGGTGAGACAATGTGTTGACCCATTGGTGAGACGATGTTTAGGTACTTAGGTAAGACAATGTGTAGACCCTTAGATGAGACGATGTTTAGGTACTTAGGTCTTGTCCCCGAGTCAAATCTGACTTGGGGGCATGTATAATGCTGTACAGTCTTCAGATTTAAAATCTAGCCCCAGCTCAGTCATTAGGCAGACGTGTTCCATACAAGACATGTGTTCCATACTAGACACGTGTTCCATACTAGACACGTGTTCCATACTAGACACGTGTTCCGTACTAGACACGTGTTCCGTACTAGACACGTGTTCCGTACTAGACACGTGTTCCGTACTAGACACGTGTTCCATACTAGACACGTGTTCCGTACCAGACACGTGTTCCATACTAGACATGTGGTCCATACTAGATATGGAACAAGACCTAAGTACCTAGATATACAAGACCTAAGTACCTAGATATACAAGACCTAAGTACCTAGATATACAAGACCTAAGTACCTAGATATACAAGACCTAAGTACCTAGATATACAAGACCTAAGTACCTAGATATACAAGACCTAAGTACCTAGATATACTAGACCTAAGTACCTAGATATACAAGACCTAAGTACCTAGATATACAAGACCTAAGTACCTAGATATACAAGACCTAAGTACCTAGATATACAAGACCTAAGTACCTAGATATACAAGACCTAAGTACCTAGATATACAAGACCTAAGTACCTAGATATACAAGACCTAAGTACCTAGATATACAAGACCTAAGTACCTAGATATACAAGACCTAAGTACCTAGATATACAAGACCTAAGTACCTAGATATACAAGATACAATGAATGTTGTTGATATCAAATGTTCGTCCCAAATAACACCCTGTTCCCTTTGTAGTGCACTACTTTTGACCAGGTCAAATGGCAACCTGTTCCCTTTGTAGTGCACTACTTTTGACCAGGTCAAATGGCACCCTGTTCCCTTTGTAGTGCACTACTTTTGACCAGGTCAAATGGCAACCTGTTCCCTTTGTAGTGCACTACTTTTGACCAGGTCAAATGGCAACCTGTTCCCTTTGTAGTGCACTACTTTTGACCAGGTCAAATGACAACCTGTTCCCTTTGTAGTGCACTACTTTTGACCAGGTCAAATGGCAACCTGTTCCCTTTGTAGTGCACTACTTTTGACCAGGTCAAATGGCAACCTGTTCCCTTTGTAGTGCACTACTTTTGACCAGGTCAAATGGCAACCTGTTCCCTTTGTAGTGCACTACTTTTGACCAGGGCCCAATCGGAGGCACACATTCACTTCTATGCATTTTCTCCTTATTCTAAGTAAAGATTACGTTCTCTTGTTGAAGTTTAACCCATATGTTGCTCTAATGCGTCAACAACTCAGCTGAAAGATCTTTTTGAGGATTGCTATTGGTCTAAGTCTTCAACACAAGTGGTACCATGCGTCCAATCACAGCTGTTGCACTAAACCAGTAGCAGCTAATAGGTGACTAAGAAGTTATTTTCCTAATGAATTATTAATCTCGCATGGACTGACCATGTAAACATACATGGCACCGTAAATGCGTCATGATAAAACGAGATGCGTAAGATACAGAGCAGCGATAGTTCCAGTGTTTGTCACTGGTTATTTGGATAAAGCACGATTATGCAGGTGTTAGCATCTTTTGAATTTCCGAAGTGGAAGGGGAGATTTGGCCCATAGACGTGTCCGTAACTTGCAAAGAGAGAAGTTGGAGCTCTTCGTTCTGGTTCTCTTCTCTTGACACAATATCGACCCAGAACTTAATTGAGCATCTGAGCAATTACGCAAAACTTTAGTTCTGGGTTAACCGAGATTAATATATTATCAACAAATGAAAACACTATTGAGGATAAACAAAATAAAGTTCAGTAAGTGAAGTTAGTTGTTTTGTTGTTGGGCCTGATTTCCTTCAACTCCCAGGTTCCAGGAGGAGTTCCCTACCCTGACAGTCCGTCAGTATCCACTCACATGTAAAAAAAAAAAATAAACAATGAATTTGTACATTAAGGAAAGAGGGGAATATCTAGTCAGTTACACAACTGAATGCATCGGGAGCGGAGTGGGGAGTGGGTTCAACCTCCCGTGGGGAGTGGGGAGTGGGTTCAACGGGAGGGGAGTGGGGAGTGGTTTCAACGGGAGGGGAGTGGGGAGTGGGTTCAACGGGAGGGGTGGGGAGTGTGTTCAACGGGAGGGGTGGGGAGTGGGTTCAACGGGAGGGGAGTGGGGAGTGGGTTCAACGGGAGGGGTGGGGAGTGTGTTCAACGGGAGGGGAGTGGGGAGTGGGTTCAACGGGAGGGGTGGGGAGTGGGTTCAACGGGAGCGGAGTGGGGAGTGGGTTCAACGGGAGGAGTGGGGAGTGGGTTCAACGGGAGGGGAGCGGGGAGTGGGTTCAACGGGAGGGGTGGGGAGTGGGTTCAACGGGAGGGGAGTGGGGAGTGGGTTCAACGGGAGGGGAGTGGGGAGTGGGTTCAACGGGAGGGGTGGGGAGTGGGTTCAACGGGAGGGGTGGGGAGTGGGTTCAACGGGAGGGGAGTGGGGAGTGGGTTCAACGGGAGGGGAGTGGGGAGTGGGTTAAACGGGAGGGGTGGGGAGTGGGTTCAACGGGAGGGGAGTGGGGAGTGGGTTCAACGGGAGGGGAGTGGGGAGTGGGTTCAACGGGAGGGGAGTGGGGAGTGGGTTCAACGGGAGGGGAGTGGGGAGTGGGTTCAACGGGAGGGGAGTGGGGAGTGGGTTCAACGGGAGGGGAGTGGGGAGTGGGTTCAACGGGAGGGGAGTGGGGAGTGGGTTAAACGGGAGGGGAGTGGGGAGTGGGTTCAATGGGAGGGGAGTGGGGAGTGGGTTCAACGGGAGGGGAATGGGGAGTAGGTTCAACGGGAGGGGAGTGGGGATTGGGTTCAACAGGAGGGGAGTGGGGAGTGGGTTCAACGGGAGGGGAGTGGGGAGAGGGTTCAACGGGAGGGGTGGGGAGTGGGTTAAACGGGAGGGGAGTGGGGAGTGGGTTCAACGGGAGGGTTGGGGAGTGGGTTCAACAGGAGGGGAGTGGGGAGTGGGTTCAACGGGAGGGGAGTGGGGAGTGGGTTCAACGGGAGGGGTGGGGAGTGGGTTCAACGGGAGGGATGGGGAGTGGGTTCAACGGGAGGGGAGTGGGGAGTGGGTTCAACGGGAGGGGAGTGGGGAGTGGGTTAAATGGGAGGGGAGTGGGGAGTGGGTTCAACGGGAGGGGAGTGGGGAGTGGGTTCAACGGGAGGAGTGGGGAGTGGGTTCAACGGGAGGGGTGTGGGGAGTGGGTTCAACGGGAGGGGAGTGGGAGTGGGTTCAACGGGAGGGGATTGGGGAGTGGGGACAACGGGAGGAGAGTGGGGAGGAGTTTAAGAGTTTTTCCTAGCCACCGTGCTTCTACACCTGCATTGCTTGCTGTTTGGGGTTTTAGGCTGGGTTTCTGTACAGCACTTTGAGATATCAGCTGAAGGGCTATATACGAAGGGCTATATAAATAAATTTGATTTGATTTGATTTGGGGACAACGGGAGGGGAATGGGGAGTGGGGACAACGGGAGGGGAGTGGGGAGTGGGGACAACGGGAGGAGAGTGGGGACAACGGAAGGGGAGTGGGGACAACGGGAGAGGAGTGGGGACAACGGGAGGAGAGTGGGGGCAACGGGAGGAGAGTGGGGACAACGGGAGGAGAGTGTGGACAACGGGAGTGGAGTGGGGACAACGGGAGGGGAATGGGGAGTGGGGTCAACAGGAGGGGAATGGGGAGTGGGGACAACCGGAGGAGAGTGGGGACAACGGGAGGGCAATGGGGAGTGGGGTCAACAGGAGGGGAATGTGGACAACGGGAGGGGAGTGGGGACAACGGGAGGGGAGTGGGGAGTGGGTACAACAGGAGGAATGTGGGGACAACGGGAGGAGAGTGGGGAGTGGGGACAATGGGAGGGGAGTGGGGACAACGGGAGGGGAGTGGGGAGTGGGGACAACGGGAGGAGAGTGGGGACAACGGGAGGGGAATGGGGAGTGGGGACAACGGGAGGGGAGTGGGGAGTGGGGACAACGGGAGGAGAGTGGGGACAACGGGAGGGGAATGGGGAGTGGGGACAACGGGAGGGGAGTGGGGACAACGGGAGGAGAGTGGGGACAACGGGAGGAGAGTGGGGACAAGGGGAGGAGAGTGGGGACAACAGGAGGAGAATGGGGAGTGGGGACAATGGGAGGAGATTGGGGACAACGGGAGGGGAATGGGAAGTGGGGTCAACAGGAGGGGAATGGGGAGTGGGGACAACGGGAGTGGAGTGGGGAGTGGGGACAACGGGAGGGGAGTGGGGACAGCGGGAGGGGAATGGGGAGTGGGGAAAACGGGAATGGAGTGGGGACAACGGGAGGGAAGTGGAGACAACGGGAGGGGAGTGGGGACAACGGGAGTGGAGTGGGGACAACGGGAATGGAGTGGGGACAACGGGAGGGGAGTGGAGACAACGGGAGGGGAGTAGAGACAACGGGAGGGGAGTGGGGACAACGGGAGGGAGTGGGGACAACGGGAGTGGAGTGGGGACAACGGGAGTGGAGTGGGGACAACGGGAGGGGAGTGGGGACAACGGGAGGGGAGTGGGGACAACGGGAGGGGAGTGGGGACAACGGGAGGAGAGTGGGACAACGGGAGGAGAGTGGGGACAACGGGAGGATGGTGTGGACAACGTAAGTGGAGTGGGGAGTGGGATCAACGGAAGGTGGGTGGGGACAACGGGAGGGGAGTGGGGAGTTGGGACAACGGGAGGGGAGTGGGGACAACGGGAGGGGAGTGGGGACAACGGGAGGAGAGTGTGGACAACGGGAGGAGAGTGGGGACAACGGGAGGAGAGTGTGGACAATGGGAGGAGGGTGGGGACAACGGGAGGAGAGTGGGGACAACGGGAGGAGAGTGTGGACAACGGGAGTGGAGTGGGGAGTGGGGTCAACGGGAGGGGAGTGGGGACAACGGGAGGGGAATGGGGAGTGGGGACAACGAGAGTGGAGTAGGGAGTGGGGACAACGGGAGGGGAGTGGGGAGTGGAGACAACGAGAGTGAAGTGGGGAGGGGGGACAACGGTAGGGGAGTGGGGACAACGACAGGGGAATGGGGAGTGGGGACAACGGGAGGAGAGTGGGGACAACGGGAGGAGAGTGGGGACAACGGGAGGGGAGTGGGGACAACGGGAGTGGAGTGGGGACAACGGGAGGGGAGTGGGGACAACGGGAGGGGAGTGGGGAGTGGGGACAACGGGAGGGGAGTGGGGACAACGGGAGGGGAATGGGGAGTGGGGACAACGGGAGGGTATTCGGGAGTGGGGACAACGGGAGGGGAATGGGAAGTGGGGACAATGGAGGAGGTAGGGAGGGAGGGGAGAATGGAGAAAATATTATAATGAGTGATTGATTTAAGATTGTATGACTGTAATTAAAAATCCAGTGATTGGGATTGGCAAATGGATTCTGATAGATTACATCACATGACTTCTGGTAGACTACATCACATGACTTCTAGTAGATTACATCACATGACTTCTGGTGGACTACATCACATGACTTCTGGTAGACTACATCACATGACTTCTGGTAGACTACATCACATGACTTCTGGTAGATGACATCACATGACTTCTGGTAGACTACATCACATGACTTCTGGTGGACTACATCACATGACTTCTGGTAGACTACATTACATGACTTCTGGTAGACTACATCACATGACTTCTGGTGGACTACATCACATGACTTCTGGTAGAATACATCACATGACTTCTGGTAGAGAACATCACGTGACTTCTGGTAGAGAACATCACGTGACTTCTGGTAGACTACATCACATGACTTCTGGTAGAGAACATCACGTGAGTTCTGGTGGAGAACATCACGTGAGTTCTGGTAGACTACATCACATGACTTCTGGTGGACTACATCACATGACTTCTGGTAGAGAACATCACGTGAGTTCTGGTGGACTACATCACATGACTTCTGGTGGACTACATCACATGACTTCTGGTAGACTACATCACATGACTTCTGGTAGAGAACATCACGTGACTTCTGGTAGAGAACATCACGTGACTTCTGGTAGACTACATCACATGACTTCTGGTAGACTACATCACATGACTTCTGGTAGAGAACATCACGTGACTTCTGGTAGACTACATCACATGACTTCTGGTAGACTACATCAGACTACTCCTCGCTCAATACTTCCTGAGAAAAAAACATTATTTACTATTTTACACTTGGGGTTAATGTACAAAACTTTAACCTCCCCCCCACAGATCGGTTTAGCTAACGTAGGCTAATGTGATTAGCATGAGGTTGTAAGTAACAACAACATTTCCCAGGACATAGACATATCTGATATGAGCAGATATCTAACTGCATTTACAGTAGCTATTACAGTGAAAGAATACCATTCTATTGTTTGAGGAGAGTGCACAATTATGAAATTGAAATTGTTTGTAATGTTTTCCAAAACTTTACTAAGGGTTGGTAACAGGCTGATTGGTCAGCTATTTGAGCTAGTTATGGGGGCTTTACTATTGTTAGATAGGGGAATCACTTTTTGCTTCCCTCCAGGCCTGAGACACTTTCTAGTAAGGTTGAAGAAATGGCAAATAGGAGTGGCAATATCGTCCGCAATTATCCTCAGTCATTTACCATCCAAGTCGTCAGACCCCGGTGGCTTGTCATTGTTTATAGACAACATTTAATTCACCTCTTCCACACTTAGTTTACAGAATTCAAAATGACAACGCTTATTTATTCCTAATTTGGTCAGATGTACTTGGATGTGTAGTGTCAGTGTTTGTTGTTGGCATATCATGCTTAAGTTTGCTAATCTTGCCAATAAAAAAAAAAGAATTAAAGTAGCTGACAATATCAGTGGGTTTGGCGATGAATGAGCAAACTGGATCAATGATGGAACAGAGTTGGCCTTTTTTGCAAAAAAATAAAAATAAATAAAATTATATCATTCTTTGTCATTTATCTTTGTTTCATAGTGTTGTTTCATATTATTTTCATTCCGTTTAGTCATATGACTTCTCTTTTGCCTCATCCCTCTCAACCATACAATTTTTTAATTCCTCATCAAGCCACTGGGATTTAACAGTTTTTACAGTAATTTTCTTAATGTGTGCTTATTAGTAACTGGAATAAGCAATTTCATAAATATGTCAAGTGCAGCATCTATTTGCTCCTCATTCCTCGCCACAGACCAGCAGCGTCTGGTTGCTCCTCATTACACACCACAGACCAGCAGCGTCTGGTTGCTCCTCATTACACACCACAGACCAGCAGCATCTGGTTGCTCCTCATTACACACCACAGACCAGCAGCGTCTGGTTGCTCCTCATTACACACCACAGACCAGCAGCGTCTGGTTGCTCCTCATTACACACCACAGACCAGCAGCGTCTGTTTGCTCCTCATTACACACCACAGACCAGCAGCGTCTGGTTGCTCCTCATTACACACCACAGACCAGCAGCGTCTGGTTGCTCCTCATTACACACCACAGACCAGCAGCGTCTGGTTGCTCCTCATTCCTCACCACAGACCAGCAGCGTCTGGTTGCTCCTCATTCCTCACCACAGACCAGCAGCGTCTGGTTGCTCCTCATTACACACCACAGACCAGCAGCGTCTGGTTGCTCCTCATTCCTCACCACAGACCAGCAGCGTCTGGTTGCTCCTCATTACACACCACAGACCAGCAGCGTCTGGTTGCTCCTCATTCCTCACCACAGACCAGCAGCGTCTGGTTGCTCCTCATTCCTCACCACAGACCAGCAGCGTCTGGTTGCTCCTCATTACCACACCACAGACCAGCAGCGTCTGGTTGCTCCTCATTACACACCACAGACCAGCAGCGTCTGGTTGCTCCTCATTACTCACCACAGACCAGCAGCTTCTGGTTGCTCCTCATTACACACCACAGACCAGCAGCGTCTGGTTGCTCCTCATTACACACCACAGACCAGCAGCTTCTGGTTGCTCCTCATTACACACCACAGACCAGCAGCGTCTGGTTGCTCCTCATTACACACCACAGACCAGCAGCGTCTGGTTGCTCCTCATTACACACCACAGACCAGCAGCGTCTATTTGCTCCTCATTACACACCACAGACCAGCAGCGTCTGGTTGCTCCTCATTCCTCACCACAGACCAGCAGCGTCTGGTTGCTCCTCATTACACACCACAGACCAGCAGCGTCTGGTTGCTCCTCATTACACACCACAGACCAGCAGCGTCTGGTTGCTCCTCATTACACACCACAGACCAGCAGCGTCTGGTTGCTCCTCATTACACACCACAGACCAGCAGCGTCTGGTTGCTCCTCATTACACACCACAGACCAGCAGCGTCTGGTTGCTCCTCATTACACACCACAGACCAGCAGCGTCTGGTTGCTCCTCATTACACACCACAGACCAGCAGCGTCTGGTTGCTCCTCATTACACACCACAGACCAGCAGCGTCTGGTTGCTCCTCATTCCACACCACAGACCAGCAGCGTCTGGTTGCTCCTCATTCCTCACCACAGACCAGCAGCGTCTGGTTGCTCCTCATTACACACCACAGACCAGCAGCGTCTGGTTGCTCCTCATTACACACCACAGACCAGCAGCGTCTGGTTGCTCCTCATTGGTTGCCTCACCACAGACCAGCAGCGTCTGGTTGCTCCTCATTCCTCACCACAGACCAGCAGTGTCTGTTTGCTCCTCATTCCTCACCACAGACCAGCAGTGTCTGTTTGCTCCTCATTCCTCACCACAGACCAGCAGTGTCTGTTTGCTCCTCATTACACACCACAGACCAGCACATATTCTTTACATCAACAATATAGGAATCACTACAACCTCTTATACACTATATTAGGCCCAGCCTTTGGAACTTTCCGTAATGAACATGAGGGGAGACAGAGAGCTGGTTTCAAGCACAGGGCACAGCAGGTGTTTATTAGTAAAGGACCACAGGAGGAGGCAGGTAGCTGGGTCCAGGGGCAGGCAGAAGGTCATACACAGGAGGAGGCAGGTAGCTGGGTCCAGGGGCAGGCAGAAGGTCATACACAGGAGGAGGCAGGTAGCTGGGTCCAGGGGCAGGCAGAAGGTCATACACAGGAGGAGGCAGGTAGCTGGGTCCAGGGGCAGGCAGAAGGTCATACACAGGAGGAGGCAGGTAGCTGGGTCAGGCAGAAGGTCATACACAGGAGGAGGCAGGTAGCTGGGTCAGGCAGAAGGTCATACACAGGAGGCAGGTAGCTGGGTCCAGGGGCAGGCAGAAGGTCATACACAGGAGGAGTCAGGTAGCTGGGTCCAGGGGCAGGCAGAAGGTCAAACACAGGAGGAGGCAGGTAGCTGGGTCCAGGAGCAGGCAGAAGGTCATACACAGGAGGAGGCAGGTAGCTGGGTCCAGGGGGAGGCAGAAGGTCATACACAGGAGGAGGCAGGTAGCTGGGTCAGGCAGAAGGTCATACACAGGAGGCAGGTAGCTGGGTCCAGGGGCAGGCAGAAGGTCATACACAGGTGGAGGCAGGTAGCTGGGTCCAGGGGCAGCCAGAAGGTCATACACAGGGGGTCCAAAGGGGCAACAGTACAGGCAGAGAAAAGGCTAGTAACATACAGTGCCTTGCGAAAGTATTCGGCCCCCTTGAACTTTGCGACCTTTTGCCACATTTCAGGCTTCAAACATAAAGATGTAAAACTGTATTTTTTTGTGAAGAATCAACAACAAGTGGGACACAATCATGAAGTGGAACGACATTTATTGGATATTTCAAACTTTTTTAACAAATCAAAAACTGAAAAATTGGGTGATGATTTGATGATTTCATTCCTGTATTGTTTGTAAATACCCTGGTAGGTCGATTAATAACCTGACCCAGGTTGCAGGCACTGGTTACAGTTTGAAGTTTGTTCTTGTGTGGGCGCAGCTTGAGAGCCAGTCAATATTTAAATCACCCAGAAAATATACTTCTCTGATATTACATACATTGGCTCATTCATCCCTCTCCTCTCCACTGTAGCTATTCCCCAGGTTGTTGCTGTAAATGAGAACGTGTTCTCAGTCAACTTACCTGGTAAAATAACAGATAAATAAAAAGTACAAAATCAAGCATTTCACACATATTATCCAGATACTGACTGTTAGCACCAGAATGGGCTTTAGGTGAGGCAGATGAACCTGTAGCCATATTAACTTCAACAGTATTTAACATTATCCAGATAGTGACTGTTAGCAGTTGGTGGTCTATAGCAGCTTCCCACCAGAATGGACTTTAGGTGAGGCATATGAACCTGGAGACATATTACTTCAACAGTATTTATCATTAGATCGTCTCTAAGCTTTACAGGAATGTGGTTCTGAAAATAAACAGCCACACCTCCACCTTTGGCATTTCATGTATTTCTACCACTGTATCATTAAATGTATTATTTAAGTGAGTTTCAGAGATTGTCAGAATATGAATTTCATCTGTTACTAGCAAATTATTGATTTCATGAACTTAATTTCTTAAGCTACATATGTTAACGAATAGGATGGTAAAATCCTGCAGCACAGCGACAACATCTTAGACAGGACTTACAGCCTGTGATAGCTGGGCTGGGATTCAATCCATAGAGTGTCCAACTGAAGATATAGTTATCAGGTCATGTTCTTGAAAACAGCTATTTTGGGCCTTGGTTCTCAGGACTGAATGTGGATGACAGCGTTCAACATGTTGTTTTTACAAGCCTCCTCTGAACTGTTTCTGTCTCCGTGACAACTGGGAGTTCATGAAAGAACGTACACCTGTTCCGTAGGATCTGCTGAATGGTCATCAGCTGTCTGATGCTGTTGTTTGTGAAGGAGTTCCCACATATGCTGAGCACTTGTTGGCTGGAGTCCAACTCATCCCAAACCATCTCAATTGGTTTGAGGTCGGGTGATTGTGGAGGCCAGGTCATCTGATTCAGCACTCCATCACTCTCCTTGGTCATTTAGCCCATACACAGCCTGGAGGTGTGTTGGGTCATTGTCCTGATGAAAAACACATGATAGTCCCACTAAGCGCTAACCAGATGGGATGGCGTATCGCTGCAGAATGCTGTGGTAGCCATGCTTGTTAAATGTGCCTTTAATTCTAAATAAATCACAGAAACTGTCACCAGCAAAGCACACCCACACCATCACACCTCCTCCTCCATGCTTCACGGTGGGAACTACACATGCAGAGATCATCCGTTCACCTACTCTGCTTCTCACAAAGACATGGTGGAACCAAAAATTGCACAGTTGGACTCATCAGGACATATTTCCACCGGTCTAATGTCCATTGCTAGTGTTTCTTGGCCCTAACAAGTCTCTTATTATTATTGGTGTCCTTTAGTAGTGGTTCCTTTGCAGCAATTCAACCATGAAGGCCTGATTTACGCAGTCTCCTCTGAACAGTTGATGTTGAGACGTGTCTGTTATTTCAAATCTGTGAAGCATTTATTTGGGCTGCAATCTGAGGTGTAGGTAACTCTAATGAAATTATCCTCAAGCCCTTAAATTAGAGCTGAGGAGCAGTGAATATTGGGTTGACTAACCTGTTTAAATAAGAGCTGAGGACCAGTGAATGTTGGGTTGACCAACCTCTTCGTACAATAACAATGGCCTGAGTCATTACTATATCTTCGTATAGTGTGTTATTTTGTGTCTTTTATCACAGAGAAAAGACACGAGAGAATATTGTCAGCTATTACTTCCTTGTTTCTTTCAGGAACAACCACTTCTAAATTATTAACATTACTTTACTAAGGAACTACCACTCTCACTCCTAAATCATTAACATTCTCAAAGAGGTATATATGTAAGGTAAAACCTCATCAACAGGAAAAGCACTTTTACTAACGCGCAAAACTTGTATTTCATTAAAGACGGTTGACTATTTGTTCATCGAGTGCAAAATACTGTTTTCAGGACAACAAAATCAAAGTAGGTTTCCAGGGCCATAAAAATCAAAGTAGGTTTCCAGGACAACAAAATCAAAGTAGGTTTCCAGGGCCACATAAATAACTTTGTATAAAATACTGGGATACATTCTGTATTTCTTCTAAAGAACTATCCAAAGCATTTTGATGTTATTGTAAACTTGAACTATCATTTTGCAAACTGAATGATGTTCAGCTATTGCTTCCCATAAATATTGGGGTCTAAGGGGGCGACGAACCCTAAGAAGTGATACAATCTCGGGCCTCGTATCTCTCTTCACAATCTTCTGTGTTTTTTCTGGACTTTGCCTGGTTCTGTCTCTGTTCCCATCTGAAACTGATGCAAGATTCCATTATAAAAAAAAAAACATAATATGGTTTCTAAATTGTTTACAGCCTGTGTACCCATGACCCCATCTCTGACGGTTAAGTTTTTTTATTGACTGGTAGAGAGGTTAAAGAGGTTAGGGCGGTGGTTAGTTACCCCGAGGGATCGACTAGCGGGGGTGGAACCACCATCCGGTTATCCATTAGACAGGAGCTTTCTACAATCTGATTCTAAGCAAACAATAACGAACATTAAATGATGACGCCAAATCACTCTCACACTCTCTTCCTGGTGACTAGCTGGCTTTGCTCCCTCCCCCAAATATTTACAAATGTGACATCCCTGATACTGGCTCTTACATCTGAGGGAAGCATCAGACAGACAGATAAGTCAATCCACCGAGGTAAATCAAGGAGAAGATCATAGCACTGGATAGTGCAGGATAGGATATCATTGAAGGACCTTCACAGCAACCTGCAATGAGACAGAGAAGCGATTCAGATGACCACATTAAAGAGCCACACTGAAGCAGCATCAAACCTGAGAGTGGATTACAGATCAAACACTGGAGTAAAGATACCAACACGCAACCAGTGAATTTCAAGTGGACAACAGAATAGCTGTGTTCCCTCTACAGAATAAGCGTTGGTTCAGAGTGCTAGAACCTCGGGCTAAAACACACTGGACTAAACTGAAAACCAGAAGGTTGATCTACTACTGAGCTAAAAACTACTGTTGAGATCTGAGCATGCCAGAGGAAGGTATGGAGGACAGCAAGGGGGGAGAGGAGAGACCCAAGTGGAACAACAAGGCAGAGTACCTGCTGACCTGCATTGGCTTCGCAGTGGGGCTGGGCAACGTGTGGCGCTTCCCCTACCTCTGCCAGATTTACGGAGGGGGTATAGATGCTTTTACACATCTTTTCTTTTCTTTCGTTTTTCCCCTACAACTTTGTTCATGTTTAAACTTCCTCTCAATTTAAAGAAGTCCTCTGGGGACCTGAGTGGTTGTTATGTTTCGGTGAAATTCTATAATTGTAACATTTTAACTTAATTTAATTAACTAAATTCCGTAGTTTAAACACCATTATTCAAGCTCAAATTAAAACTCCATTTAACAATATCCTTATTTAACATGAACGTTCTAACTCCAAATTAACAATTACAAAAAAAATGTAACTCCATTAAACATGTTACCTTTATTTAATATTTAACCATGTTCTGTTTGTGTTTACTTGATTTTAACGTCATTTATTTAACATTTTAACTCCATACACTTTTAGGGTATGTCCATTTTCTTTTCTTTTTTCATTGTTCTGTTTCTATTTTAAAGTATATCTGGTTCTGTGAAGTATACGCTGCAGTGGGCACTAATAGCAACTATGACACTTTGCAGACACTTTGTACAGCACTGTGTCCGACTGCAGCGATGACATCAGAATCCACGTCGGTGCGCTCCGGCTGTTACATTTGTATGTTTAATCTCGCCTGTGAGAACCACAACCATTAGCACCACTGAGTCTGGTGAGACTGAGCTGTACCACAGCTTCTGCCATAGAAACAAACGGAACATGGTTTGGTGTGTCCGTGGTTGCACGTTTACTATGCAGAAAAACGCTTGTCTCTAGCCCAAAACCGTGAAAAAAATAATAATAAAATACATATTTTAGTGGAGCAAAATACAATTATTTCTAGAATGGATTCGCGGGACACTCTTAAAGTGGTACACACAAATTATCATCATGAGTAAACGACTAGGAAAATAGTGAAAATAAACCCTATTTAATCTATACAGAATGTTTGTCACAAAAAAAAAAAACTTTGTTTGCAGCACGGATCAGATGAGATGTAGGTCATTACCACTAAATAAATAATAGGTGTCCACCATAATTTTTTTATCCCAAAAAAAGGATGGGAAACACTGCCCAACAGTACTTCTACATGTGACCAATTGAACTGCATATCTTAAATTGTATTGGATCTGGGTCCGGTCTGTAAATCAGGGCTCCAGAATCAAAACATTTCCCTGGTGACACTGGTGCTCTTAATTAGGTCTCAAATAGTCAAAGTCCAATCCCAGGAATGCTACAAAAGCTCTATTTAAACTTGGGGCGGACGGTGACCTTGTTACAGGTCGGAGTTGTCGTAGCAGGCACATGGAAACTCTCCCTGAATTCCCATGAATTCCAAAAATAGGGTTAAGTTTAGGGTTAGGATTAGGGTTAAGGATTAGACATGGCTAGTCAGTTGAGATGTTGATGACAGTTAGGTGAACATTTACAAACCAACCATATATTTAGGAAAGTGTTACCATGATCACAAGATCAAAGGCTTCTTTCCAAACGGCACCGTATTCCCTATGGGAAATGGTCAAAAGTACTGTAGTTTACTATATGGACAGGTAAAAAAGCCTAGGGACAACATCTATGAACTGATTCCACATTAACCTTCATTTGTCCCGTAACCCATTTCTCCTCTCTCAAGGTGCGTTTCTGATCCCCTACCTGATCGCCCTGGTGTTTCAGGGTCTGCCTCTGCTCTACTTGGAGCTGGCTATAGGACAGAGGCTTCGCATGGGCAGCATCGGAGTCTGGAACTCCATATCCCCCTACCTGGGAGGAGTAGGTAGGTGATGAAACCCTAATGAAGACAGCTTAGCTGTTGAAACGTTGGTTAAATCAATTATTTAATTGGAGTCAATAAATTAAAAGTGCAGGTTTTTTTTCTTCTCGGGAATAGGTGGGTGGCCAAAACTAACACCCAGATAGGAAACATCCTCGACTAGCTGCTGTTTGGTGTTTCTGATCTACTATCCCATGTCCATCAGGTGTAGCCTCAATGGTGGTGTCCTTCTGTGTGAGTCTGTTCTACAACACTATCGTGGCCTGGGTCCTCTGGTACCTCTTCAACTCCTTCCAGGAACCCCTGCCCTGGAGCCAATGTCCCATAAACCACAACAACACAGGTATGAAGCGCTTTGAGAACATCAACTGGTAAAAAAAAAGCTACAGTTGAAGTCGGAAGTTTATGTACACTTAGGTTGGAGTCATGAAAACTAGTTTTTCAACCACTCCACATATTTCTTGTTAAACAAACTTTAGTTTTGGCAAGTCGGTTAGGACATCTACTTTGTGCATTACACAAGCAATTTTTTTAACACTCGTTTACAGATCACAATTCCAGTGGGTCAGAAGTTTACATACATTAAGTGGACTGTGCCTTTAAACAGCTTGGAAAATTCCAGAAAATTATGTCATGGCTTTAGAAGCTTCTGATAGGCTGATTGACATAATTTGAGTCCTTTGGAGGTGTAGCTGTGGATGTATTTCAAGGCCTACCTTCAAACTCAGTGCCTCTTTGCTTGACATCATGGGAAAATCTAAAGAAATCAGCCAAGACCCCAGAAAAACAATTGTAGACCTCCACAAGTCTGGTTCATACTTGGGAGCAATTTCCAAACGCCTGAAGGTACCACGTTCATCTGTACAAACAATAGTACGCAAGTATAAACACCATGGGACCAAGCAGCTGTCATACCGCTCAGGAAGAAGACGCGTTCTGTCTCTTAGAGATGAGCGTACTTTGGTGCGAAAAGTGCAAATCAATCCCAGAACAACAGCAAATGACCTTGTTAAGATGCTGGAGGAAACAGGTACAAAAGTATCTATATCCACAGTAAAACGAGTCCTATATCGACATATCCTGAAAGGCCGCTCAGCAAGGAATAAGATACCGCTCCAAAACCGCCATAAAAAAGCCAGACTACAGTTTGCAACTGCACATGGGGACACAAAGACCGTACTTTTTGGAGAAATGTCCTCTGGTCTGATGAAACAAAAGTACAACTGTTTGGCCATAATGACCATTGTTATGTTTGGAGGAAAAAGGGTGAGGCTTGCAAGCCAAAGAACACCATCCCAACCGTGAAGCATGGGGGTGGCAGCATCATGTTGTGGGGGTGCTTTGCTGCAGAAGGGACTGGTGCGTTTCAAAAAATAGATGGCATGACGAATGAAAATTATATGGATATATTGAAGCAACATCTCAAGACATCAGTCAGGAAGTTAAATGGGTCTTCCAAATGGACAATGACCCTAAGCATACTTCCAAAGTTGTGGCAAAATGGCTGAAGGACAACAAAGTCAAGGTATTGGAATGGCCATCACAAAGCCCTGACCTCAATCCTAGAGAAAATGTGTGGGCAGATCTGAAATAGTGTGTGCGAGCAAAGAGGCCTACAAACCTGTTACACCAGCTCTGTCAAGACGAATGGGACAAAAATTCACCCAACTTTTTGTGGGAAGCTTGTGGAAGGCTACCCGAAACATTTGACCCAAGATAAACAATTTAAAGGCAATGCTACCAAATACTAATTGAGTGTATGTAAACTTCTGACCCACTGGGAATGTGATGAAATAAATAACAGCTGAAATAAATCATTCTCTCTACTAATATTCTGTCTTTTCACATTCTTAAAGTAAAGTTTTGATCCTAACTGACCTAAAACATGGAATTTGTACTTAATTAAATGTCAGGAATTGTTGAACAGTGAGTTTAAATGTATTTGGCTAAGGTGTATGTACACTTCCGACTTCAACTGTATTTATATATTCTTACTCCATTTCTTTCAATGATCATTTGAACCAGGGTACGTGGAGGAGTGTGTAGAAAGCACGCCGGTCAACTACTTCTGGTACCGTCAGACCCTGAACATCACTCCTAACATGGAGACCAGTGGCTCTCTACAGTGGTGGATGGTGGTCAGCTTAGCTACCGCCTGGTCTATCGTTTACATCTGTTTTATCAGGGGGATCGAGACCATCGGCAAGGTGAGATGCAGACATTTTAAATCTGGGGGGGTAAACCTAGGACCGGGGAGAGAAACTTGGATCTGTGCCAGTATTTTAGAGGACAAAAAATGTAAATATTATTAAATGGTTATGAATGACAATTCATAAGGGCAATAAGAATGTGTTGTCTTTTGTTTTCTGCTATGGCAGACTGGCTTTTTAAAACATTATAATTACATTAGCCAACTTTGGAATGATGATATTTGTTGGAGTTCTTTGTTGCAGAAACAACATGCTCTTTACTTTCCTGTCTTATCACAGGCTGTGTATGTCACAGCAACGTTCCCCTACCTGGTTCTAACCATCTTTCTGGTGAGAGCCCTGACCCTTCCTGGATCATCTGAAGGTCTGATCTACCTGTTCACACCTGATGTAAGACGTCTGTCTGTCTGTCTGTCTGTCTGTTTGTCTGTCTCCGTGTGTTTCAGAGAGAGCGAGGGAGAGAAAGAGGGAAAGTGACTTGTCTTGACAATCCACCTCATGTGTAATATTGTCTGCCTGTGTGTCTCATCAGTGGGAGATCCTGAAGAACCCCCAGGTATGGCTGGATGCTGCCACTCAGATCTTCTTCTCTCTGTCAGTGGCCTTTGGTGGACTCATCTCATTCTCCAGTTACAACAGCCAGAAGTGAGCTCGGTGGTCAATCATTATTAGTAACATCAACCTCTATGGGTCCAGCATGTCAGTCGTCCCCCAAGGCTTTTAATTTGCCACATCGTTCACCTCCCTTGACAAGCCTCCCTCGCTGTTTCACCATTGACCAATAATTTGCATTCACTTCACTCTGTTTTTTTTTTGTCTGTGTGTTTGGTAAGGAATAACTGTGAAAGAGATGCTGTTTTAGTGGGGGTTATAAACAGTGCTACATCTATCTATGCCTCCATCCCCATCTTTGCCATCCTGGGATTCAAGGCCCACACCAACTATGTCACCTGTCTGAATGGGTAGGTGTGATAAAATGGACGTTTATTTGGCAACATTTGCTAAATCATGAAACTAGTTTGCAGTCAAGTTGTTAAACCTTTATATTCTACCTTGTGTGTTTGGAAAAAGAAACAGATGCAAACTCAACCAAAGCAAATGACCAATATGTTTCTCCAATATGTTTCTCTTGTAACTTACAGTAACATCTTAGAACTGACCAATGAGTTTGATATTAGCGACATGAACATAACGGTTGAAAACTACGAGCAGTGGTTTGACTCTTTAAATGGGACACATCCATCTAGAGTATCCGATCTCAACCTGAAGACATGCGACCTGCAAACCTTCTTGGATCAGGTACTATACTCAGGAGTTTAACTACCTCAGGGCAACAACAAAAAAAAACGGCCTCAGGACAAACGTGGGTTGAGTCAAGTTTTCTTGTTATTCAACCTACCATCGCTGCATAAAAGATGCTAATTGGTTGTTTTGTTTCCATCTCTCTCCATCCTCCCTACAGAGTGCGTCTGGTACTGGGTTAGCATTCATCGTGTTCACAGAAGCGGTGATATCGATGCCTGGCTCTCAGGCATGGCTTGACTCTTTTTTTAATTTTTTTTTATTAGTTCTTTAAAAAAAACTACAGTCAAAATACAGTGTTAAACCCATTTAAATACATCTGGATCTCATTAGATTCCTGTCTGATTGACCAGGGGTGTGGGCTGTTGTTGATGTGATTCCTGTCTGATTGACCAGGGGTGTGGGCTGTTGATGTGATTCCTGTCTGATTGACCAGGGGTGTGGGCTGTTGATGTGATTCCTGTCTGATTGACCAGGGGTGTGGGCTGTTGATGTGATTCCTGTCTGATTGACCAGGGGTGTGGGCTGTTGATGATGTGATTCCTGTCTGATTGACCAGGGGTGTGGGCTGTTGTTGATGTGATTCCTGTCTGATTGACCAGGTGTGGGCTGTGTTGTTGTTGTGAATCCTGTCTGATTGACCAGGGGTGTGGGCTGTTGATGTGATTCCTGTCTGATTGACCAGGGGTGTGGGCTGTTGTTGATGTGATTCCTGTCTGATTGACCAGGTGTGGGCTGTGTTGTTGTTGTGAATCCTGTCTGATTGACCAGGGGTGTGGGCTGTTGTTGATGTGATTCCTGTCTGATTGACCAGGGGTGTGGGCTGTTGTTGATGTGATTCCTGTCTGATTGACCAGGGGTGTGGGCTGTTGATGTGATTCCTGTCTGATTGACCAGGTGTGTGGGCTGTTGATGTGATTCCTGTCTGATTGACCAGGGGTGTGGGCTGTTGATGTGATTCCTGTCTGATTGACCAGGGGTGTGGGCTGTTGATGTGATTCCTGTCTGATTGACCAGGGGTGTGGGCTGTTGATGTGATTCCTGTCTGATTGACCAGGGGTGTGGGCTGTTGATGATGTGATTCCTGTCTGATTGACCAGGTGTGGGCTGTGTTGTTGTTGTGAATCCTGTCTGATTGACCAGGGGTGTGGGCTGTTGTTGATGTGATTCCTGTCTGATTGACCAGGGGTGTGGGCTGTTGTTGATGTGATTCCTGTCTGATTGACCAGGGGTGTGGGCTGTGTTGTTGTTGTGAATCCTGTCTGATTGACCAGGGGTGTGGGTTGTTGATGTGATTCCTGTCTGATTGACCAGGGGTGTGGGCTGTTGTTGATGTGATTCCTGTCTGATTGACCAGGTGTGGGCTGTGTTGTTGTTGTGAATCCTGTCTGATTGACCAGGGGTGTGGGCTGTTGTTGATGTGATTCCTGTCTGATTGACCAGGGGTGTGGGCTGTTGTTGATGTGATTCCTGTCTGATTGACCAGGGGTGTGGGCTGTTTATGTGATTCCTGTCTGATTGACCAGGGGTGTGGGCTGTTGTTGATGTGATTCCTGTCTGATTGACCAGGGGTGTGGGCTGTGTTGTTGTTGTGAATCCTGTCTGATTGACCAGGGGTGTGGGTTGTTGATGTGATTCCTGTCTGATTGACCAGGGGTGTGGGCTGTTGTTGATGTGATTCCTGTCTGATTGACCAGGTGTGGGCTGTGTTGTTGTTGTGAATCCTGTCTGATTGACCAGGGGTGTGGGCTGTTGTTGATGTGATTCCTGTCTGATTGACCAGGGGTGTGGGCTGTCGTTGATGTGATTCCTGTCTGATTGACCAGGGGTGTGGGCTGTTGATGTGATTCCTGTCTGATTGACCAGGGGTGTGGGCTGTTGTTGATGTGATTCCTGTCTGATTGACCAGGGGTGTGGGCTGTTGATGTGATTCCTGTCTGATTGACCAGGGGTGTGGGCTGTTGTTGATGTGATTCCTGTCTGATTGACCAGGGGTGTGGGCTGTTGATGTGATTCCTGTCTGATTGACCAGGGGTGTGGGTTGTTGATGTGATTCCTGTCTGATTGACCAGGGGTGTGGGCTGTTGTTGATGTGATTCCTGTTTGTTTGACCAGGGGTGTGGGCTGTTGTTGATGTGATTCCTGTTTGTTTGACCAGGGGTGTGGGCTGTTGTTGATGTGATTCCTGTTTGTTTGACCAGGTGTGGGCTGTGCTCTTCTTCATCATGCTCTTCAGCCTGGGTCTGTCCTCCATGTTTGGTAATCTAGAGGGCGTCCTCACGCCCCTTCATGACCTCAAACTGGTGCCCAAGTGGATGCCCAATGAGCTCTTCACAGGTAAAAGCCAAAAAGGAAATGATCAGATTTTTTTATGTTTCGAAATTGAATAATGTAGGACAGACTGCAGCCCTGGTTTACCCCTTGCCAATGTGTGATAAATAACTGTTCGTTTGGGTATGATCTTAACACCCTAGTGGTTTTCTCCGTCTCTGCCCACTTTCTCTTTCTTTCCCCCCCTCGTTTGCTTTTTCTCTCTGCAGCGTTGATCTGCCTCGTATCGTTCCTGGTGGCTCTGATATTCACTATGGGTTCGGGGAACTACTGGTTGGAGATCTTTAACAGTTACGTGGGCTCTGTACCTCTCCTCATCATCGCCTTCTTTGAGATCATCGCTGTGGCATACATCTACGGAATAGGACGGTAAAGAGCCTCATAATACTATAGTTGTCCTGGTGTGAACTGTAATGAGCGTCTTCCCACTGGGCACACACACTGGTTGAATGACTATGAACCAATGTGGTATAGACGTTGAATTGACATCTGTGCCTCAGTGTATTTTCTTTAGAATGGGGCAGATTGCTAGGATCATCTCAGAGGAACATGTCTGTCTCCCCATATGTCTATTGTTGTTAAAACCTTTAAATATAGCAGTTCACCTTTTCTTTGGGTTCAGCATTTTCCACTTGAGCAAATGTATGATTCCCGACACAATCCACTTGTGACCGATTGGGTATTAACCCTGGATCATCTGCAAGTCCTTGATCCTGGGTCACCTGCAAGTCTTTGATCCTGAGACATATGCAAGTCCTTGATCCTGGGACATCTGCAAGTCCTTGATCCCAGGACATCTGCGAGTCCTTGATCCAGGGTCACCTGCGAGTCCTTGATCCCAGGACTTCTGCAAGGCCTTGATCAAGGGTCATCTGCAAGTCCTTGATCCTGGGACATCTGCAAGTCCTTGATCCCAGGACATCTGTGAGTCCTTGATCCAGGACTTCTGCAAGGCCTTGATCAAGGGTCATCTGCAAGTCCTTGATCCAGGGTCACCTGCAAGTCCTTGATCCCCGGGATCAAGGACCTGCAGATATCCCGGGATCAAGGACTTGCAGATGACCCAGGATTAAAATAGCCTTGTGGTTAGAGTGTTGGGCTAGTAACCAAAAGGTTGCAAGTTCAAATCCCCGAGCTGACAAGGTACAAATCTGTTGTTCTGCTCCTGTAACCCACTGTTCCTAGGCCGTCATTGAAAATAAGAATTTGTTCTTAACTGAGTTAAGGTCAAAAAGGTCCAAAAAATATATTTTTTAAAACAATCGGTCACAAGTGGATTGTGTCGGGAATCGTAAATGTGCTAAAGTTGTGGAAAAAGCTGAACCCAAAGATAAGGTGAACTGATATATTTCATGGTTTAATAGACCAACAACAGACATATGGGGAGGCAGATGCCTGTCTACTCTTTCATCGGATCCTCTTCCATCTCTTCTCCTCTCTTCTGTCTGCGCCTGTAATGCTCTTCCTGTCTCCATAGGTTCAGTGATGACTTGGAGTTCATGACAGGACATAGACCCAACATCTTCTGGAAGGTTTGCTGGTTGGTCATCAGCCCTCTGATGCTGATCGTGGTGTTGGTGGCATACGTTGCCGTCCAGGCCCAGACACATCCCACCTACCCAGCATGGAATCCTGACTATGTAAGACCAAGAGTGCAAAAATTCGGTAACTTTCCCAAATTTTCAAGAAATCCTGGTTGAAGGATTCCGAATTCCCTGCTTATTCCCTCCTGATTCAGGGAATCTTCCAACAGGGATTTCTGGTAAACATGGGAATTTTGTGAATATCTATCAGGAACATGTATGAGGTATTAGTGTGGAGCATTTTAAGTATTCTGCTCAGATCAGCTAGGCTGTAGGTGTAATTTAAGAGGCTCAATAGTAGTGCGTGATAATTGTTCATAGTAGTAAGCGGGAATAGGGTTTCATTTGAGAGACAGCCACAGTCAGATGACTACATAGTACTCACCTAATAAGCAGTACACTACAGCCTACAGGGAATAGGTGTCACTTGCGATTTCCCTGTGAGATGTCATTTGTTGCAAAGCAATTACATTTTCTGATTCTAATTCTGTCTGTGCAGGTGAATTTCCCCGACACAGAGGTTCTGCCGTATCCAGACTGGGTGTTTGCCATCTGTGTCCTGCTGTCTTCAGTACCAGTTATCTCCATCCCTCTGGTGGCCATCTACAGACTCGTCTGCTGCATGTCAGGAAGACACTCTGAAGACCGTCTCCACAACGATCCGAATCCTTATGCCAACGAAGGCTACGTTGTAGAGAGCTAGACCCTAAAGTCACTCTATTTCTATCTATCCTCATCTGAGCAACACTGTAAAACAACGCTGAGGTGAAGTAATTGCCTCACATCAACTGATCTTGACATTCCTTACACTCATGAATCAAAAGGGTGTTTATTTGTTTTTATTTCGTAATAATGAAGGACGGACGATCGTTTGCACTCAATTTGAACAGTGATTTTTTTTAAATGTCTCCAGGAGTAGGTTTTTTTTGTCTTTTGGGTGACACAAAGACGATTGGAGAGCTGAGAATTGGTGAATGTTGGGGGTACCAATTTTGACCAATTAAAAATTGAATTGTTTTTTTGTATTTTTTTCTCACACAGAACATAAAGATTAGAGCTAATTTAAATAGTATAGAGCTTTCAGTGTAAAGATAGTGTCTATGCCATTATGTTTTCTACTGGAAATGAAATTACATCTCTGATATCAAATGTACTTCCTTATTTCTTTCATAGGTCCTACCACTCCTAAATCATAAACATTAGATATAATACAGCAATTAGATGGAGATTTAACCTAGGCGTTGAAACCACAGTATGACAACATGAAAAGATACTTTTGGTTTTACTAAAGCACAAAACATAAATAACTTGTATTACATATTGGTAGTGTGCAATATTACTTTATTTCAGTCACATAGCGCTGACACATAGCCTAGTAGACCGATCTGTTTGCACTTTAGCTAGCTACCTCCTCTGTCCTGTCAGTTGTCATGGCACTTTAGCTAGCTAACTCCTCTGTCTGTTGTCATGGCACTTTAGCTACCTAACTCCTCTGTCCTGTCCGTTGTCATGGCACTTTAACTAGCTAACTCCTCTGTCCTGTCTGTTGTCATGGCGCTTTAGCTAGCTACCTCCTCTGTCCTGTCCGTTGTCATGGCACTTTAGCTAGCTAACTCCTCTGTCCTGTCCGTTGTCATGGCACTTTAGCTAGCTAACTCCTCTGTCCTGTCTGTTGTCATGGCACTTTAGCTAGCTAACTCCTCTGTCCTGTCTGTTGTCATGGCACTTTAGCTAGCTAACTCCTCTGTCCTGTCTGTTGTCATGGCACGTTAGCTAGCTAACTCCTCTGTCTGAAAAAGAGGTGTGGGCTCATAAGATATTCTGCCCAGCAACAACTACACCTGCTAACGGGAGCGCCTGGGGCTGGGACCAGCCTGTGCGCCAACGATAGGCTGAGTAAGTCTAAACCACGCTCAGCTTCTACTCTGACAGGCCAGCTCAGAAGCGGGAGCTACTTCTGTCAGAGTACATTAGAAAACTTTGTCAGGAACTAGTTAGTTCTCTGTTCTGCCCTGCGTGGTGTTACAGTGAACACCTATATATGAAAATTGCATTTACCATTTATTGCTTGACTAATAATAAAGACATAGAAGATTCTCGGTGACTCCGTGTCACCTTCTGTCCTGATGCCAGATTCTATTGACACCACACTAACACTAGCTAACTCCTCTGTCCTGTCTGTTGTCATGGCACTTTAGCTAGCTAACTCCTCTGTCCTGTCTGTTGTCATGGCACTTTAGCTAGCTAACTCCTCTGTCCTGTCTGTTGTCATGGCACTTTAGCTACCTAACTCCTCTGTCCTGTCCGTTGTCATGGCACTTTAGCTAGCTAACTCCTCTGTCCTGTCCATTGTCATGGCACTTTAGCTAGGTAACTCCTCTGTCCTGTCCGTTGTCATGGCACTTTAGCTAGCTACCTCCTCTGTCTGTTGTCATTGCACTTTAGCTACCTAACTCCTCTGTCCTGTCTGTTGTCATGGCACTTTAGCTAGCTAACTCCTCTGTCCTGTCTGTTGTCATGGCACTTTAGCTAGCTACCTCCTCTGTCTGTTGTCATGGCACTTTAGCTAGCTAACTCCTCTGTCCTGTCTGTTGTCATGGCACTTTAGCTACCTAACTCCTCTGTTCTGTCTGTTGTCATGGCACTTTAGCTAGCTAACTCCTCTGTCCTGTCTGTTGTCATGGCACTTTAGCTAGGTAACTCCTCTGTCCTGTCTGTTGTCATGGCACTTTAGCTAGCTAACTCCTATATCCTGTCTGTTGTCATGGCACTTTAGCTAGCTAACTCCTCTGTCCTATCTGTTGTCATGGCACTTTAGCTAGCTAACTCCTCTGTCCTGTCTGTTGTCATGGCACTTTAGCTAGCCAACTCCTCTGTCCTGTCTGTTGTCATGGCACTTTAGCTACCTAACTCCTCTGTTCTGTTCGTTGTCATGGCACTTTAGCTAGCTAACTCCTCTGTCCTGTCTGTTGTCATGGCACTTTAGCTACCTAACTCTTCTGTTCTGTTCGTTGTCATGGCAAATGCTAGAAAGAACGAAATATGAGACTCTTTGATGCGATGAATCAACAGGACAAAGTCCAAAGATAGAGATGGGAGGAGGTTTTGTCTTGTTGATTTCACATTCAATCTTTATAGATTTTTTACATGCCATGTTAAAGAGAGACTTTTATGATCCTTATCTCTCTACTGTTTTATATCAATTTAATGATGTTTCTCTCTCTCTCTCTCTCTCTCTCTCTCTCTCTCTCTCTCTCTCTCTCTCTCTCTCTCTCTCTCTCTCTCTCTCTCTCTCTCTCTCTCTCTCTCTCTCTCAAATGATCTTGTGAAAGAGATGTATTTTAATCAGGTTGTTTGTGCCAAGTCAAGGATCTGCCAAACCTCAGCCCGCATCATCACTGCATCCCTAGTTAGACCATAACCTGGGATGGTCAAATAAACCAACCACGACCACTCTACGACTATAAATTACACCTGGTACTATTTCCACTTGCTTTAAAGTACATTGGTGTCAAAAATAAGGTAGAGCCAAAACAGAATATTAAAACAAATACTAAATGTCCATATATAAACAGATGCAACAAGGCTCCTTCCTACCTGTGCTGTTCTTTGCAGAAACCCTGGTACACTGCAGTGTTTATTGGCCGTGGAGGAGGGGGCTGAGATTCTCGACAAGGCCCGGATGGCCTTGAAGTCCTCAGGTGTTTTGGGTGTGGCAGCCTGTCTGACTCGTGCTAGTCTGAAACCACCCAGCAAGTCTGAAACCACGCTGCTTATGAGAGCTAAAATGAACTATGGTTTTTGCTTTCTAATAACAAAGTCAAGTTTAACCATTAACCCCAATTTGTGTGCTAAATGAATAATTAGCACTAACTTTGCTCTCACATCAGTGCTGATATTGCCACTGCGGTCATTTGTAACATGGCTATTTATTGTCTACCAAGCGGGCCTCTCACCTGTAAAGACAATACTACACGGCACCACTTCGATACACCTATGACCGGAAGTGACCTTTTTGTAGCAGGTTAGGAGAGCATTTTCGCTAAACCCTAACCCTTTTCCTAACCTTAACCTAATTGTCTTGACCGGCTATGTTATTTAACCTAACCTGCTACGAAACAAAAAGTAACTTCCTGTCGTAGCTCTATCGAAGAGGTGGTTTAAAGGAAACTTCGCACTACACACCACCAAGGGTCTGACAAGGAGGCTACTGGAAAACTACAAGGACATGGGAAAACACTGGAGACTTTTTTTAGAGTTCCCTCACACATTGACCATTAATCCAAATGAGCTACTGCGACTTTACACTCTCGTGACCCCTTATGCAACTGTGTTGTTTTCTGTCTCTTTCCTTGCCCCGAGCTGGGCTCGACCAGGGACCCTCTGAACACATCGACAACGACCACGAAACGTCTTTACCCCGTCACTACACAAAAAGCAGAGCACGGTCTTGGAACGGATGTAACCTTCCCAGTGCACTGCTAACTAGGAGAGAGAGAGAGAGAGAGAGAGAGAGAGAGAGAGAGAGAGAGAGAGAGAGAGAGAGAGAGAGAGAGAGAGAGAGAGACAGAGAGAGAGAGAGAGAGAGAGAGAGAGAGAGAGAGAGACAGAGAGAGACACAGAGAGAGACAGAGAGAGAGAGACAGAGAGAGAGAGAGAGAGCGAGAGAGAGAGAGAGCGATAGAGACACAGAGAGAGACACAGAGAGAGACACAGAGAGAGAGAGACCGAGAGAGAGAGAGAGAGAGAGAGAGAGAGAGAGAGAGATAGGGATAGAGACACAGAGAGAGACACAGAGAGAGACACAGAGAGAGAGAGACAGAGAGAGAGAGAGAGAGAGAGAGAGAGAGAGAGACCATTTCACATTGGCTGCACCGACTGAACACCACTCTACTGGAAAACTATACAGTGGACACGGGGAAAAAAACACAGGAGACTCGTAGAGCGCCCTCACACATTAACCATGTGCTTCAGATCAGACACTGGAGTAAAGATACCAACACGCAACCAGTGAATTTCAAGTGGACAACAGAATAGCTGTGTTCCCTCTACAGAATAAGCGTTGGTTCAGAGTGCTAGAACCTCGGGCTAAAACACACTGGACTAAACTGAAAACCAGAAGGTTGATCTACTACTGAGCTAAAAACTACTGTTGAGATCTGAGCATGCCAGAGGAAGGTATGGAGGACAGCAAGGGGGGAGAGGAGAGACCCAAGTGGAACAACAAGGCAGAGTACCTGCTGACCTGCATTGGCTTCGCTGTTGGAGTGGGCAACGTGTGGCGCTTCCCCTACCTCTGCCAGATTTACGGAGGGGGTATAGATGCTTTTACATGGCTTTTCTGTTCTTTTCCCACTACAACTTTGTTCACTTCCTCTCAACTTAATATTTTAACTCCATGCATGTTTTTTCTATGGTGTATTTGAAGATTATTTTATTATGGTATCAGAGATAACTCCTAACATCTTCATCTCTTAGATAAAAACCTTCAAGCCTCAATCTTGTGATTTCTGTCCATGTTGCATCAATATGTACTGTGCAGACCAACTAGATCATGTTTGAGGACACAGAGGAACTGACAGTAGTTAAACATTATCTACTCGGTTTATATATCTGAATATGTAATGAACAGAAACTGCACGATTGTGGCTTAGAAGTGTTGTCTATAATATGCCATCCATACAACACCAGGCTTCTATTCTCATAGGCTCTCCTACAACATCAGGCTTCTATTCTCATAGGCTCTCCTACAACATCAGGCTTATATTCTCATAGGCTCTCCTGTAACATCAGGCTTCTATTCTCATAGGCTCTCCTACAACATCAGGCTTCTATTCTCATAGGCTCTCCTGTAACATCAGGCTTCTATTCTCATAGGCTCTGTGTCCTTCACGATTTGCCCAAATGTGGCTGGGTGACTTCACACTAAATGTCATGTAGCTTGCTCATACTTCAAGTTATCAGTCTGAAACTTTGCACATGCACTGCTGCCCTCTTGTGGACACCATCTGAATTACAACCAGAGTGATGGCTAGAACTGGGACCCTATTGTGTGGGACTTTTGTTTCAAAGATGGTGGTAGAAAGAAAATACAAAAAAAAAATGTTTTTATTTTTGTTTTCTTCTACCATATCTATTGTGTTATATTCTCCTACCTTCAATTCAGATTTCCACAAACTTAAAAGTGTTTCCTTTCAAATGGTACCAAGAATATGCATATCCTTGAGGTCAGGCAGTTAATTTTGGGTATGTCATTTTAGGCGAAATTAGAAAAAAAGGCGGCTATCCCTAAGAAAAGCCGTTAATAAATTCTTACGGCTAGGATGCACTATTTTCACGTCCGGATGAAAAGTGTGCCCAAAGTAAACTGCCTGCTACTCAGGCCCAGATGCTAGGATATGCATATAATTGGTAGAGTTGGATAGAAAACACTCGAAAGTTTCTAAAACTGTTAAAAAAAATTGGCAGGCAAAACCCCGAGGACAAACCATCCAGGAAAACAAAATGTTTGAGGTCACTCTCTTTTTAATGGCTTTTCTTTGGGGATCGAGATTTCTAAGGCACTTGCTCGCAGTTCCTATCACTTCCACTGGATGTCAACAGTCTTTAGAAATTGGTTGATGTTTTTCCTTTGAGAAATGAAGAAGTAGGGCAGTTCAGAACGAGGGTCGAGTGTAGTGTACTGTTGTGGTTGGGGTGCGTGACCCGAAAGCTCGCTCCACTTTGTTTTTATCCGCTATTGAACACAGTTTATTCTGTCTTAAATTTGATCGATTATTTACATTTAAAAATACCCAAAGTTGGAAAGTTGTTTGAAATGTCTGGGGGGGGGGGGGGGTCAATGTAAATTCTCCTGTAGCTATTTTATTAATTGGGAGAGACGAAGGTCGAGTCATGGGTCCTCTGAAATCCGCCTGGTCACCTACTTCTTATCACACCGCCTGCTGGACCCAGATGTCAGCCACACCAACGTGTCAGAGGAAACACCGTTTGACTGATGATCGGGGTCAGCTTGCAGGCGCCCGGCCTTGTCACAAGGAGTCACTAGACCACGATGAGCCAAGGAAAGTCCCACCGGCCAAACCCTGCCCTACCCCGTACAGCGCTAGGCCAATTGTGCGCCGTCCTATGGAACTCCCGGTCACGGCCGGTTGTGACACAGGCTGGGATCGAACCCCAGGCTGTTGTGGCGCCTCAGCACTGTGGTGCAGTGCTTTTGACTGATGCTTCACCCAGGACCCTAGACGTTTTGATTTATATAACCTATCAGAAAGAGCAAATAGTAAAGTTTCAAAAATACCAACATTTGCCAAACAATTCTCAAAATTGAGCAGATTGGGATCTTTTTTCAAAATATCACATATGGAGAATAACTGCAATTCCATGCATTCCACGAGTGAGAACTCACAGCAGCAAATTGTCTATAAGCACAGAACATAATGAAACAAAACAACTATTCTGTTCTTTTGAAATACATTTTCTTGGTTCAATGTTTCTTTAAGAACTGACTAAACAAAATAATGTGTTATGTTGTTGTTTTTAGTTTTTAACTAATAAAAATGCTATTTTGCTCTTTGAAAGAATAAAAAAAGGTGAAAATCAAATCAAACTTTATTTGTCAAATTTGCCGACTTCAACAGGTGTAGGTAGACCTTACAGTGAAATGTTGAATACAACAGGTGTAGTAGACCTTACAGTGAAATGCTGAATACAACAGGTGTAGTAGACCTTACCATGAAATGCTGAATACAACAGGTGTAGGTAGACCTCACAGTGAAATGCTGAATACAACAGGTGTAGTAGACCTTACAGTGAAATGTTGAATACAACAGGTGTAGTAGACCTTACAGTGAAATGTTGAATACAACAGGTGTAGGTAGACCTTACAGTGAAATGTTGAATACAACAGGTGTAGGTAGACCTTACAGTGAAATGCTGAATACAACAGGTGTAGTAGACCTTACAGTGAAATGCTGAATACAACAGGTGTAGTAGACCTTACCATGAAATGCTGAATACAACAGGTGTAGTAGACCTCACAGTGAAATGCTGAATACAACAGGTGTAGGTAGACCTTACAGTGAAATGCTGAATACAACAGGTGTAGGTAGACCTTACAGTGAAATGCTGAATACAACAGGTGTAGTAGACCTTACAGTGAAATGCTGAATACAACAGGTGTAGTAGACCTTACAGTGAAATGCTGAATACAACAGGTGTAGTAGACCTTACAGTGAAATGCTGAATACAACAGGTGTAGTAGACCTTACCATGAAATGCTGAATACAACAGGTGTAGTAGACCTTACCATGAAATGCTGAATACAACAGGTGTAGTAGACCTTACCATGAAGTGCTGAATACAACAGGTGTAGTAGACCTCACAGTGAAATGCTGAATACAACAGGTGTAGTAGACCTCACAGTGAAATGCTGAATACAACAGGTGTAGTAGACCTCACAGTGAAATGCTGAATACAACAGGTGTAGTAGACCTTACAGTGAAATGCTGAATACAACAGGTGTAGGTAGACCTTACAGTGAAATGCTGAATACAACAGGTGTAGTAGACCTCACAGTGAAATGCTGAATACAACAGGTGTAGTAGACCTTACAGTGAAATGCCGAATACAACAGGTGTAGTAGACCGTACAGTGAAATGCTGAATACTTACAAGCCTTTAACCAACAATGCAGGTCAAGAAAGAGTTGAGAATATGTTTACCAAATAAACTACAGTAAAAAAATATATAAAAAGTAACACAATAAAATAACAATAACGAGGCTATATACAGGAGGTACCGGTACCGAGTCAGTGTGCAGAGGTACAGATTAGTTTAGCTAATTTGTACATGTAGGTAGGGGTAAAGTGACTATGCATAGATTAATATACTTTTTTAGGAAACATCAGACTGAGGAGGATCTGACTCTAAAATGGCCAATGCGATTAGCATGAGGTTGTAAATAACAAGAACATTTCCCAGGACATAGACATATCTGATATTGGCAGAAAGCTTAAATTCTTGTTAATCTAACTGCACTGTTCAATTAACAGTAGCTATTACAGTGAAATAATACCATGCTATTGTTTGAGGAGAGTGCACAATTTTGAACATGAAAAGTTATTAATAAACAAATTAGGCACATTTGGGTGGTCTTGATACAACATTTTGAAAAGAAATGCAATGATTCTTTGGATCAGTCTAAAACTTTGCACAGACACTGATGCCATCAAGTGGCCAAAAACCTGAATTGCACCTGGGCTGGAATAATACATTATGGCCGTTCTCTCTCATTTCAAAGATGATGGTACAAAAAAAATACAAAAGAACGGTTGCTTTTTTCTTTGTATTGTCTTTTACCAGATCTAATATATGTTATATTCTACAACATTCCTTTCACATTTCCATAAAATTCAAAGTGTTTCTTTCAAATGGTACAAAGAATATGCATGCCCTTGCTTCAGGGCCTGAGTTACAGGCAGTTAAATTTGGGAAAATTGAAAAAAGGGGCTAATCCTTATTAACTTATTCGAACCTGACCCGAATCCATTACAATGTAAAACTATATGGAGACCAATATATCACATAAGAAAGAAATGTGTACATATAAGGAGAATTTGTAGGGTGTTCATGAGTAAAGTAAGTAACTAGCCTATAAGGTTCCAGGGTTTAAGTTTAGGGTTAATGGATAATTAGATTGTTGACAGTTAGTTGAACATCTATTGAACATCTCCTTCCCCAGGTGCGTTTCTGATCCCCTACCTGATCGCCCTGGTGTTTCAGGGTCTGCCTCTGCTCTACTTGGAGCTGGCTATAGGACAGAGGCTTCGCATGGGCAGCATCGGAGTCTGGAACTCCATATCCCCCTACCTGGGAGGAGTAGGTAGGTAATAAAACCTTGATGAAGACAGCTTAGCTGTTGAAAAGTTGGTTTAATCAATTATTTCATTGGAGTCAATAAATTAAAAGTGCAGGTTTTTTTTCTTCTCAGGAGTAGGTGGGTGGCCAAAACTAACACCCAGACAGGAAATATCCTCTACTAGCTGTTGTTTGGTGTTTCTGATCTACTATCCCATGTCCATCAGGTGTTGCCTCAATGGTGGTGTCCTTCTGTGTGAGTCTGTTCTACAACACTATCGTGGCCTGGGTCCTCTGGTACCTTTTCAACTCCTTCCAGGAACCCCTGCCCTGGAGCCAATGTCCCCTCAACCACAACAACACAGGTATGAAGCGCTTTGAGTACAACAGTTGATAGAAAATTGCTATATACTGTAAATCCAATTAATTATTATTATTGTCATTCTAGCTATTTGTTCATTTGTCAGGAACTATGCACAGTTTGTAGGTTGGACCATAGTTGAAGAATGAACAGCAATTGTACATTATGTAATTTGACCAAGGTCAATTATAATTTGAACCAGGGTACGTGGAGGAGTGTCTAGAAAGCACACCGGTCAACTACTTCTGGTACCGTCAGACCCTGAACATCACTCCTAACATGGAGACCAGTGGCTCTCTACAGTGGTGGATGGTGGTCAGCTTAGCTACCGCCTGGTCTATCGTTTACATCTGTTTTATCAGGGGGATCGAGACCATCGGCAAGGTGAGATGCAGACAGTGTGCTGCATTTTAAAGCTCAGAACAATTACAGCCAAGATGATTTCATGCAATTTTAGAACAAAGTTTGCTCAATCTGAAACCTCTAGTTTTAGAATGTCTCATATCGGCTGCTGGAGTTACCAAGATTTAAGTCTTAAGCTATAGACTTGAGACGAGATTGATCTGTTTAGCCAGAGAACAGTGTGCTGACGACCTGTGTTTAGCCAAGCAGACAGCTAGCTAGCTAGCTATTTTACTACAGTTAGGTAGCCCTAGCTTGCTGATATTTCTCTGACAAATCAAACAAAAGTGTTCCCCATTTCTGATGCATGTATTTCATGATACTAGTTTGCTTCAACCAAGTGGCAACTTTGTTTCAAAAGGTACATCACATGATTGTAAAGAGGCACCCAAACCATGGAAAAGGTCTCAACCCTAAGTCACGTCTTTTAGATCTGAATGCCCTGTCAGCTGTCACGTCTTTTAGATCTGAATGCCCTGTCAGCTGTCACGTCTTTTAGATCTGAATGCCCTGTCAGCTGTCACGTCTTTTAGATCTGAATGCCCTGTCAGCTGTCACGTCTTTTAGATCTGAATGCCCTGTCAGCTGTCACGTCTTTTAGATCTGAATGCCCTGTCAGCTGTCACGTCTTTTAGATCTGAATGCCCTGTCAGCTGTTCTACAACACATTATTCTAAAAGTAGCCAACATCTGTCAACTTTAGAATGTTGATCTTTGTTTTAGTTGGTTGTGGCAGTGTGCAAGCGGCTTAAAATATATATATATACCTTTTCATCACCTGTCTTATCACAGGCTGTGTATGTCACAGCAACGTTCCCCTACCTGGTACTAACCATCTTTCTGGTGAGAGCCCTGACCCTACCTGGAGCATATGAAGGTCTGATCTACCTGTTCACACCTGACGTAAGTCCTGTGTCTGTCTGTCTGTCTGTCTGTCTGTCTGTCTGATCTACCTGTTCACACCTGACGTAAGTCCTGTCTGTCTGTCTGTCTGTCTTATCTACCTGTTCACACCTGACTAAGTCCTGTCTGTCTGTCTGTCTGTCTGTCTGTCTGTCTGTCTGTCTGTCTGTCTGTCTGTCTGCCTGATCACTTGGACACTCGAGTCTCAAACGCTGGTTGCTCCACCGCGTCCTTTTTAATTTGCATAGGAGGTCTTAGTCACGCGATTGGAGTTTAGTGTATTTTTTTAGTTTGATCATGTACACAAAAAACGTGTCCATTAGCTTGCTAAGCCTGAGCCTGCCACTTTATATGAAACAAAAGAGAAGCTTACCAGCTAGTGGAACACTAAATGACGATGTTCCTTCTATTAGCTAGCTAGCTACTGTAGTAACATTATTTTATTATTTTATCACATGAACATTAATGAAGCAGCAAACGGACTGCTCTGCCCCGAGTCAGTACAATACAGAGTCTACTCTGCCTCAACGTTACAATGTAGCGATTGTGTGCTCGGCAAACATGCAACAAGTACGGAATGACTGCTTCATCATCAAGCTGTCATACTATCGTAGATAAGTGACAAGCCACATGCTGTTCATCAGTGCCAAACATCCGTAGCTAACTTTACATCGTTTTGTGTGTTAGTGAAGCTAGCTAGCTAGCAGGCAGGCTACAGCCACTGAGCTTACAAGGCTAAATCAATAAGCTAAATCAGCTGATGAAATCAACGAAACACTTGCAAAATTTTTGTGCAGGAGTAGAGATGTCATTTTGCTTTTACAAAATGTTTCACTTTCTATCTCTCTGTGTCTGCCCGAGGGCCTATGTTTCATATCTAGTCATGCTACAGGACATGTCAAGGAGACATTTCGGAATATTGACAAATAGCAGTTGGGACGTTGAGTGCGCAGCATCTCAATTCACATTTTGCCCAAAAACACTTGCAGACTTGAGCGATTACTATCAAACATATAGGCAAGTGGCCACTCAAATGTTATTTATTTTGTCACATGCTTTTGTACACAACAGGTGTAGACTAACATTAAAATGCTTACTTACAGGCTCTTCCCAACAATGTAGAGAGAAATCATAGAAAGACTACAACACAAGGAATAAATACTGTTGATTAACAATCACTTGGCTATAAACACGAGGCGCCAGTACTGAGTCGATATGTACGAGTTAATTACACTATACAGTACGACTACAGTCGTGGCCAAAAGTTCTGAGAACGACACAAATATTAATTTTCACAAAGTCTGCTGCCTCAGTTTGTATGATGGAAATTTGCATAAAATCCAGAATGTTATGAAGAGTCCCTCTTTGCCCTGCAAATGAACTGAATCCCCCCCAAAAAAAAATTCCACTGCATTTCAGCCCTGCCACAAAAGGACCAGCTGACATAATGCCAGTGATTCTGTCGTTAACACAGGTGTGAGTGTTGACGAGGACAAGGCTGGAGATAACTCTGTCATGCTGATTGAGTTCGAATAACAGACTGGAAGCTTCGAAAGGAGGGTGGTGCTTGGAATAATTGTTCTTCCTCTGTCAACCGTGGTTACCTACAAGGAAACACGTGCCGTCATCATTGCTTTGCACAAAAAGGGCATCACAGGCAAGGATATTGCTGCCAGTAAGACTGAACATAAATCAACCATTTATCGGATCATCAAGAACTTCAAGGAGAGCGGTTCAATTGTTGTGAAAAAGGCTTCAGGGTGCCCAAGAAAGTCCAGCAAGCGCCATGACCGTCTCCTAAAGTTGATTCAGCTGCGGGATCGGGGCACCACCAGTATAGAGCTTGCTCAGGAATGGCATCAGACAAGTGTGAGTGCATCTGCATGCACAGTGAGGCAACAACTTTTGGAGGATGGCCTGGTGTCAAGAAGGGCACCATAGAAGCCACTTCTCTCCAGGAAAAACATCAGGGACATACTGATATTCTGCAAAAGGTACAGGGATTGGACTGCTGAGGACTGGGGTGAAGTCCTTTTCTCTGATGAATCCCCTTTCTGATTGTTTGGGTCATCCGGAAAAAAAGCTTGTCCGGAGAAGACAAGGTGAGCGCTACCATCAGTCCTGTGTCATGCCAACAGTAAAGCATCCTGAGACCATTCATGTGTGGGGTTGCTTCTCAGCCAAGGGAGTGGGCTCACTCACAATTTTGCCTAAGAACATAGCCATGAATAAAGAATGGTACCAACACATCCTCAGAGAGCAACTTCTCCCAACCATCCAGGAACAGTTTGGTGACGAACAATGCCTTTTCCAGCATGATGGAGCACCTTGCAATAAGGCAAAAGTGATAACTAAGTGGCTCGGGGGACAAACATTGATATTTTGGGTCCATGGCCAGGAAACTCCCCAGACCTTAACCCCATTGAGAATTTGTCGTCAATCCTGAAGAGGCTGGTGGACAAACAAAAACCCCACAAATTCTGACAATCTCCAAGCATTGATTATGCTAGAATGGGCCGCCATCAGTCAGGATGTGGCCCAGAAGTTAATTGACAGCATGCCAGGGCGGATCGCAGAGGTCTTGAAAAAGAAGGATCAACACTGCGAATATTGAGTCTTTGCATCAACTTCATGTAATTGTCAATAAAAGCCTTTTGACACTTGTGAAATGCTTTGTAATTATACTTCAGTATTCCATAGTAACATCTGACAAAAAATATCTAAAGACATTGAAGCAGCAAACTTTGTGGAAATTAATATTTGTGTCATTCTCAAAACTTTTGGCCACGACTGGACACTGAACAGATACAGTATATAAAGGCAATGGAACAGTTCATTTAAGGAAATCAGTCAATTGAAATAAATTCATTAGGTCTTAATCTATGGATTTCACATGACTGAGAATACAGATATGCATCTGTTGGTTACAGATACCTTTTTTAAAAAAAGGTAGGGGCGTGGATCTGAAAACCAGTCTCTGTGTCTGTTGTGACCACCATTTACCTCATGCAGCACGAGGCCTTAGTTTAGAGTTGATCAGGCTGTTGATTGTGGCCTGTGGAATGTTGTCCCACTTCTCTTCAATGGCTGTGCGTAGTTGCTCTATATTGGCGGGAACTGGAACACGCTGACATACACATCAATCCGGGGCATCCCAAACATGCTCAATGGGTGACATGTCTGGTGAGTATGTGGGCCATTGAAGAACTGGGACATTTTCAGCTTCAAGGAATTGTAAAGCTGAAAATTGTGTGCAGATCCTTGCGACATGGGGCAGTGCATTATCATGCTGAAACATGAGGTGATGACGGTGGATGAATGGCACAACAATGGGCCTCAGGATCTCATCATAGTATCTCTGTGCGTTCAAGTTCCCTTTGATAAAATGCAAATGTGTTTCACTTCTGATTCACACTTTTGATTCTTCTTGACACGACAAGCTTGGCACACCAAATATTTGGGGACTTTCTCCCATTATTCTCTGCAGATCCTCTCAAGCTTTGTCCGGTTGGATGGGGAGCATCGCTGCACAGCTATAGTACCAGTCAACAGTTTGGACAAACCTACTCATTCAAGGGTTTTTGTAGAATAATAGTGAAGACATCAAAAGTATTAAACAAACTTGTTGGCTGCTTTTCATTCACTCTGAGGTCCAACTCATCCCAAATCATCTCAATTGGGTTCAGGTCGGGTTATTGTGGAGGCCAGGTCATCTGATGCAGCACTCATTCACTCTCCTTCTTGGTCAAATATCCTTTACACAGCCTGGAGGTATGTTGGTTCATTGCCCTGTTGAAAAACAAATGATAGTCCCACTCAGCGCAAACCAGATGGGATGGCGTATCGCTGCAGAATGCTGTGGTAGCCATGCTGGTTAAGTGTGCCTTTAACTCTAAATAAATCACAGACAGTGTCACCAGCAAAGCACCCCCACACCATCACACCTCCTCCTCCATGTTTCAAGGTGGGAACCACACATGCAGATATCATCCGTTCACCTACACTGCATCTCACAAAGACATCACACCTCCTCCTCCATGTTTCACGGTGGGAACCACACATGCAGATATCATCCGTTCACCTACTCTGCATCTCACAAAGACATCACACCTCCTCCTCCATGTTTCAAGGTGGGAACTACACATGCAGAGATCATCTGTTCACCTACTCTGCATCTCACAAAGACATCACACCTCCTCCTCCATGTTTCAAGGTGGGAACCACACATGCAGATATCATCCGTTCACCTACTCTGTGTCTCACAAAGACACGGCGGTTGGATGTAAAAATCTAACATTTTGACTCATCAGACCAAAGGACGGATTTCCACCAGTCTAATGTCCATTGCTCATGTTTCTTGGTCCAAGCAAGTCTCTTCTTATTATTGGTGTCCTTTAGTAGTGGTTTCTTCGCAGCGATTCAACCATGAAGGCCTGATTCACGCAGTCTCCTCTGAACAGTTGATGTTGAGATGTGTCTGTTACTTGAACTCTGTGAAGCATTTATTTGGGCTGCAATTTCTGAGGCTGGTAACTCTAATGAACTTATCCTCTGCAGCAGAGGTAACTCTGGGTCTTCCTTTCCTGTGGCGGTCCTCATGAGAGCCAGTTTCATCATAGTGCTTCATTGTTTTTGCAATTGCCCTCGAAGAAACTTTAAAAGTACTTGAAATTTTCAGGATTGACTGACCTTCATGTCTTAAAGTAATGATGGACTGTCGTTTCTCTTTGCTTATTTGAGCTGTTCTTGTCATAATATTGACTTGGTCTTTTACCAAATAGGGCTATTCTCTGTATACCAACCCTAACTTGTCACAACGCAATTGATTGGCTCAAACATATTAAGGAAAGAAATTCCACAAATTAACTTTTAAGAAGGCACACCTGTTAATTGAAATTTATTGCAGGTGACTACCTCATGAAGCTGGTTGAGAGAATGCCAAGAGTTCGCAAAGCTGTCATCAAGGCAAAGGGTGGCTAGTTTGAAGAATCTCAAATATAAAATATATATATATATTCTCCAGTGATTAGTACGTTCACCAATAGAACGGATGGTAGAGGCAGTTTATCACCGACGTAGTTTTATCAAGGGTTCCAGATCGTTTGCCTCTCTTGCACCGTCTCTTCCTCTTCGAGTCCCGAGGTTTAAGGCCTGAGCAGGACATCCTGTCGACTCGTTGAACTCTTCATCCAAATCAAGTTTTTGTATTCCTCTTCTGATGTCCAAAAGCTTTTTCTTTCTGGTCAGGAAATGCTGGTGGAAATATTATGTACAAAAACAAGTTAAGTGTAAAAAAAAGGGTGATAAAGGGGCTTCTGTTTGTGTGTGAGAGAGACGGAGAGAAAAAGAGACCTGTGTGTGAGAGAGACCGAGAGAAAAAGAGACGGAGAGAAAAAGAGACCTGTGTGTGAGAGAGACCGACAGAAAAATTGACCGAGAGAAAAAGAGACCTGTGTGTGAGAGAGACCGACAGAAAAAGAGACGGAGAGAAAAAGAGACCTGTGTGTGAGAGAGACCGACAGAAAAAGAGACCGAGAGAGAGACAGAGGGAGAGTAACGTGACAACCTACAATATGTGTTTCTGTCTGTGTGTCTCATCAGTGGGAGATCCTGAAGAACCCCCAGGTATGGCTGGATGCTGCCACTCAGATCTTCTTCTCTCTGTCAGTGGCCTTTGGTGGACTCATCTCATTCTCCAGTTACAACAGCCAGAAGTGAGCTCAATGGTCAATCATTATTAGTAACATCAACCTTTATGGGTCCAGCATGTCAGTCGTCCTCCAAGGCTTTTAATTTGCCATATCGTTCACCTCCCTTGACAAGCCTCCCTCGCTGTTTTACCATTGACCAATAATTTGCATTCACTTCACTCTGTTTTTTTGTTGTTGTCTGTGTGTTTGGTAAGGAATAACTGTGAAAGAGATGCTGTTTTAGTGGGGGTTATAAACAGTGCTACATCTATCTATGCCTCCATCCCCATCTTTTCCATCCTGGGATTCAAGGCCCACACCAACTATGTCACCTGTCTGAATGGGTAGGTGTGATACAATGGACGTTTATTTGGCAACATTTGCTAAATCATGAAACTAGTTTGCAGTCAAGTTGTTGAACCTTTATATTCTACCTTGTGTGTTTGATATCCTCTGGAAAAACAGATGCAAACTCAACTAAAACAAATGACCAATATGTTTCTCTTGTAACTTACAGTAACATCTTAGCACTGACCAATGAGTTTGATATTAGCGACATGAACATAACGGTTGAAAACTACGAGCAGTGGTTTGACTCTTTAAATGGGACACATCCATCTAGAGTATCCGATCTCAACCTGAAGACATGCGACCTGCAAACCTTCTTGGATCAGGTACTATACTCAGGAGTTTAACTACCTCAGGGCAACAACAAAAAAAAACGGCCTCAGGACAAACGTGGGTTGAGTCAAGTTTTCTTGTTATTCAACCTACCATCGCTGCATAAAAGAAGCTAATTGGTTGTTTTGTTTCCATCTCTCTCCATCCTCCCTACAGAGTGCGTCTGGTACTGGGTTAGCATTCATCGTGTTCACAGAAGCAGTGATATCGATGCCTGGCTCTCAGGTATGGCTTGACTCTTTTTTAATTATTATTTTTATATATCTAATTTATATATTTTTTTCTTCTAATTTATATATATATTTCTTTGTTTTAAAGTTTTTTTTTTTATGTGATTCCTGTCTGATTTTACCAGGAGCTGTGTTGTTGATGTGATTTTAATTTTACAGTGCCTTGCGAAAGTATTCGGCCCCCTTGAACTTTGCGACCTTTTTGCCACATTTCAGGCTTCAAACATAAAGATATAAAACTGTATTTTTCTGTGAAGAATCAACAACAAGTGGGACACAATCATAAAGTGGAACGACATTTATTGGATATTTCAAACTTTTTTAACAAATCAAAAACTGAAAAATTGGGCGTGCAAAATTATTCAGCCCCCTTAAGTTAATACTTTGTAGCGCCACCTTTTGCTGCGATTACAGCTGTAAGTCGCTTGGGGTATGTCTCTATCAGTTTTGCACATCGAGAGAGTGACATTTTTTTCCCATTCCTCCTTGCAAAACAGCTCGAGCTCAGTGAGGTTGGATGGAGAGCATTTGTGAACAGCAGTTTTCAGTTCTTTCCACAGATTCTCGATTGGATTCAGGTCTGGACTTTGACTTGGCCATTCTAACACCTGGATATGTTTATTTTTGAACCATTCCATTGTAGATTTTGCTTTATGTTTTGGATCATTGTCTTGTTGGAAGACAAATCTCCGTCCCAGTCTCAGGTCTTTTGCAGACTCCATCAGGTTTTCTTCCAGAATGGTCCTGTATTTGGCTCCATCCATCTTCCCATCAATTTTAACCATCTTCCCTGTCCCTGATGAAGAAAAGCAGGCCCCAACCATGATGCTGCCACCACCATGTTTGACAGTGAGGATGGTGTGTTCAGGGTGATGAGCTGTGTTGCTTTTACGCCAAACATAACGTTTTGCATTGTTGCCAAAAAGTTCAATTTTGGTTTCATCTGACCAGAGCACCTTCAGGTGTGTGTCTCCCAGGTGGCTTGTGGCAAACTTTAAACTACACTTTTTATGGATATCTTTAAGAAATGGCTTTCTTCTTGCCACTCTTCCATAAAGGCCAGATTTGTGCAATATACGACTGATTGTTGTCGTATGGACAGAGTCTCCCACCTCAGGTGTAGATCTCTGCAGTTCATCCAGAGTGATCATGGGCCTCTTGGCTGCATCTCTGATCAGTCTTCTCCTTGTATGAGCTGAAAGTTTAGAGGGACGGCCAGGTCTTGGTAGATTTGCAGTGGTCTGATACCCCTTCCATTTCAATATTATCGCTTGCACAGTGCTCCTTGGGATGTTTAAAGCTTGGGAAATCTTTTTGTATCCAAATCCGGCTTTAAACTTCTTCACAACAGTATCTCGGACCTGCCTGGTGTGTTCCTTGTTCTTCATGAAGCTCTCTGCGCTTTTAACGGACCTCTGAGACTATCACAGTGCAGGTGCATTTATACGGAGACTTGATTACACACAGGTGGATTGTATTTATCATCATTAGTCATTTAGGTCAACATTGGATCATTCAGAGATCCTCACTGAACTTCTGGAGAGAGTTTGCTGCACTGAAAGTAAAGGGGCTGAATAATTTTGCACGCCCAATTTTTCAGTTTTTGATTTGTTAAAAAAGTTTGAAATATCCAATAAATGTCGTTCCACTTCATGATTGTGTCCCACTTGTTGTTGATTCTTCACAAAAAAAATACAGTTTTATATCTTTATGTTTGAAGCCTGAAATGTGGCAAAAGGTCGCAAAGTTCAAGGGGGCCGAATACTTTCGCAAGGCACTTTAGCAAGTCAATGTGTAGGGGTGGAGGTAATATGTACATGTAGGTAGGGGTAAATGTGACTCGGTAATCAGGATAGATAATTAACAAAGTAGCAGCAGCGTTGGTAGTTGAGGTAATATGTACATGTAGGTAGGTGTAAATGTGACTCGGTAATCAGGATAGATAATTAACAAAGCAGCGCTCATACCTTTCATGCAACTTTTTTTCAAATCATCATTAGTCGCATCATGCAGCCTTAGATCTAGGCGTCCTGCCAGCGGGACACCTGTCGACAACTTCCGGTGACATTGGAGGGCACGCAATTCAAATAAATAATCATAAAATGTATGAATATTAAACATTTAGGTACATACAAGTGTCTTATATCAGTTAAAATCTAAAAGTCTTGTTCATCTACAATGCGCTATATAGCGAAAGCATGCCATGAGATTGTTTGAGGACAGCACCCAATATCAAAATATTTTTCAACTAGCACAGGCTTCATAAAATCACAAATAGCGATTTAAATATTCACTTACATTTTGAAAATCTTCCTCTGATTTGCAATCCAAAGGGTCCCAGCTACAACCTGCATGGTCGTTGTGTTAGATAAAATCCTTCTTTATATCCCAAAAGCTTGTTTAGTTGGCACCATCGATTTGAGTTATCCACTTGTTCAACTTGCAGAGAAAGGAATCCAAAAAGGTACAGTTAAACTTTGTTAGCACAAGTCAAAATACATATTTAATCCTCAGGTACCCTAAAATGTAATTAAATTATAATATTTTATACAGGAAGAAGTATGTTCAATAGAGAAGCAAAATGAGCAGGTGCGCGTCCTCTTCGTCACGCACACAGACTGATTTCCAAATCTAACTCCCAGTACTAAAACTCAAAATTCTTCCTCGTTTGGGAAGAAACAAGCCTGAAACCTTGAACAAAGACTGGTGACATCTAGTGGAAGCCATAGGAATTGCAATCTGTGAGCTGGATTTTGATATGACCCTATGTTCCATTGGAAGAACATGGGCTCTCCCCCCAAAAAACTTTCCGGGTTGGGTTTTCTTTGGATTTTCTCCTACCTTAGCAATCGTTTTATAGTCTCATACATTGTTTAAACATTTATACAAACTTGAAAGTGTGTTCTATGAAATGGTACCAATTATATGCATATCCTGGCTTCTGGTCCAAAGTAACAGGCAGTTTACTAAATGAACTAATGTATTCCATGCTCATATGGCATAGCCAGATCAGGACCTAACATAAGGACAACTCAGAGTATGTTATTCTATTCTTCTGAAATAGTTTACATTTCCTTCATATAATGCTTCTTTAGACCTGTCTAAAATAAATAAATGGATTTATTGTGAAGGTGTAGGCTATTTTACATGGATTTATTTTACTTTTTAAAATGTAGATGTCCCAAAGGTCTGCATCAGTGGGTTGTAGGCTGTGTGTGGAAGACAGGAGACTGGCAGTTATTGGCTTGACAATCACCGGCTGAGAAAATGTCAACACCGCCACAGCCCAAGGTGCACCTGTGTTATGATCATGCCGTTTAATCAGATTCTTGATATGCCACACCAGTCCGGTGGATGGATTATCTTGGCAAATGATAAATGCTCACTAAAAAGGGATGTAAACAAATTTGTGCCAAAAATGTGAGAGAAATTTGCTTTTTTGTGTATATGGAACATTTCTGATATCTTTTATTTCAGCTCATGAAAAATGGGACCAATACATGTTGCGTTTATATTTTTGTTCACTGTAGTATGTGTGAGTGTGTGGGTAGAGTCCAGCGTGTGGGTAGAGTCCAGCGTGTGGGTAGAGTCCAGCGTGTTGGGTAGAGTCCAGTGTGTAGGGTAGAGTCCAGTGTGTTGGGTAGAGTCCAGCGTGTGGGTAGAGTCCAGCGTGTGGGTAGAGTCCAGCGTGTGGGTAGAGTCTAGTGAGTGGGTAGAGTCTAGTGAGTGGGTAGTGTCCAGTGTGTGAGTAGAGTCCAGTGTGTTAGGTAGAGTCCAGTGTGTTGGGTAGAGTCCAGTGTGTTGGGTAGAGTCCAGTGTGCATGTAGAGTCCAGTGTGTGGGTAGAGTCCAGTGTGTGGGTAGAGTCCAGTGTGTTGGGTAGAGTCCAGTGTGTGGGTAGAGTCCAGCGTGTGGGTAGAGTCCAGCGTGTGGGTAGAGTCCAGTGTGTTGGGTAGAGTCCAGTGTGTTGGGTAGAGTCCAGTGTGTGGGTAGAGTCCAGTGTGTGGGTAGAGTCCAGTGTGTGGGTAGAGTCCAGTGTGTATGTAGAGTCCAACGTGTGGGTAGAGTCCAGTGTGTTGGGTAGAGTCCAGTGTGTTGGGTAGAGTCCAGTGTGTGGGTAGAGTCCAGCGTGTGGGTAGAGTCCAGCGTGTTGGGTAGAGTCCAGTGTGTTGGGTAGAGTCCAGTGTGTTGGGTAGAGTCCAGTGTGTGTGTAGAGTCCAGCGTGTGGGTAGAGTCCAGCGTGTTGGGTAGAGTCCAGCGTGTTGGGTAGAGTCCAGTGTGTTGGGTAGAGTCCAGTGTGTTGGGTAGAGTCCAGTGTGTTGGGTAGAGTCCAGTGTGTGGGTAGAGTCCAGCGTGTTGGGTAGAGTCCAGTGTGTTGGGTAGAGTCCAGTGTGTTGGGTAGAGTCCAGTGTGTTGGTAGAGTCCAGCGTGTTGGGTAGAGTCCAGTGTGTTGGGTAGAGTCCAGTGTGTGGGTAGAGTCCAGTGTGTGGGTAGAGTCCAGTGTGTATGTAGAGTCCAGCGTGTGGGTAGAGTCCAGTGTGTGTGTAGAGTCCAGCGTGTGGGTAGAGTCCAGCGTGTTGGGTAGAGTCCAGCGTGTTGGGTAGAGTCCAGTGTGTTGGGTAGAGTCCAGTGTGTGGGTAGAGTCCAGCGTGTTGGGTAGAGTCCAGTGTGTTGGGTAGAGGAGTCCGGTGTGTATGTAGAGTCCAGTGTGTGGGTAGAGTCCAGTGTGTTGGGTAGAGTCCAGTGTGTTGGGTAGAGTGCAGTGTGTGGGTAGAGTCCAGCGTGTTGGGTAGAGTCCAGTGTGTTGGGTAGAGGAGTCCGGTGTGTATGTAGAGTCCAGTGTGTGGGTAGAGTCCAGTGTGTTGGGTAGAGTCCGGTGTGTATGTAGAGTCCAGTGTGTGGGTAGAGTCCAGCGTGTCGGTAATTCTGTCTTCCCTTCATCCGTACTACGACGGTGGATATGCTAACTCTGGGCTTGCGGCTGCTCGTGCACATGGCTAGTCGAATGTCCAACTCTTTATTGAGACAATGCTGAACCATCGATCCATGGGTGAGTCAGTGCTACATTTTAATTTGTGCTGAAATCAAATTGAAAGAAAAGTTATCTTGCAAATTGAGCAGGCTGTGGAGTGAAATAGGCTTTTTTAAATTATTTTTTTAAACCTTTATTTAACCAGGTAGGCTAGTTGAGAACAAATTCTCATTTACAACTGCGACCTGGCCAAGATAAAGCATAGCAGTGTGAACAGACAGCAACACAGAGTTACACATGGAGTAAACAATAAACAAGTCAATAACACAGTAGGAAAAAAATAGTCTAAATACATTGAGTGCAAAAGGCATGAGGAGGTAGGTGAATAATTACAATTTAACAGATTAACACTGGAGTGATAAATTATCAGATGGTCCTGTGCAGGTAGAGATACTGGTGTGCAAAAGAGCAGAAAAGTAAATAAATAAAAACAGTATGGGGATGAGGTAGGTAAATTGGTTGGGCTATTTACCGATAGACTATGTACAGCTGCAGCGATCGGTTAGCTGCTCAGATAGCAAATGTTTAAAGTTGGTGAGGGAGATAAAAGTCTTCAACTTCAGCGATTTTTGCAATTCGTTCCAGTCACAGGCAGCAGAGAACTGGAAGGAAAGGCGGCCAAATTAGGTGTTGGCTTTAGGGATGATCAGTAAGATACACCTGCTGGAGCGCGTGCTACGGGTGGGTGTTGCCATCGTGACCAGTGAACTGAGATAAGCCTGAGCTTTACCTAGCATGGACTTGTAGATGACCTGGAGCCAGTGGGTCTGGCGACGAATATGTAGCGAAGGCCAACCGACTAGAGCATACAGGTCGCAGTGGTGGGTGGTATAAGGTGCTTTAGTAACAAAACGGATGGCACAGTGATAAACTGCATTCAGTTTGCTGAGTAGAGTATTGGAAGCTATTTTGTAGATGACATCGCCGAAGTCGAGGATTGGTAGGATAGTCAGTTTTACTAGGGTAAGTTTGGCGGCGAGAGTGAAGGAGGCTTTGTTGCGAAATAGAAAGCCAACTCTAGATTTGATTTTAGATTGGAGATGTTTGATATGAGTCTGGAAGGAGGGTTTACAGTCTAGCCAGCCACCTAGGTACTTATAGATGTCCACATATTCTAGGTCGGAACAATCCAGGGTGGTGATGCTAGTCAGGCGTGCGGGTGCAGGCTGCAAACGGTTGAAAAGCATGCATTTGGTTTTACTAGCGTTTAAGAGCAGTTGGAGGAAGGAGTGTTGTACGGGATTAAAGCTCGTTTGGAGGTTAGATAGCACAGTGTCCAAGGAAGGGCCAGAAGTATACAGAATGGTGTCGTCTGCATCGAGGTGGATCAGGGAATCGCCCGCAGCAAGAGCAACATCATTGGTATATACAGAGAAAAGAGTCGGCCCGAGAATTGAACCCTGTGGCACCCCCACAGAGACTGCCAGAGGACTGGACAACATGCCCTCCGATTTGACACACTGAACTCTGTCTGCAAAGTAGTTGGTGAACCAGGCGAGGCAGTAGTCAGAAAAACCAAGGCTACTGAGTTTGCCGATAAGAATATGGTGATTGACAGAATCGAAAGCCTTGGTCAGGTCGATGAAGACGGCTGCACAGTACTGTCTTTTATCGATGGCGGTTATGATATCGTTCAGTACCTTGAGCGTGGCTGAGGTGCACCCGTGACCGGCTCGGAAACCAGATTGTACAGCGGAGAAGGTACGGTGTGATTCGAGATAGTCAGTGATCTGTTTGTTGACTTGGCTTTCGAAGACCTTAGATAAGCAGGGCAGGATGGATATAGGTCTGTAACAGCTAGGGTCCAGGGTGTCTCCCCCTTTGAAGAGGGGGATGACTGCGGCAGCTTTCCAATCCTTGGGGATCTCAGACAATACGAAAGAGAGGTTGAACAGGCTGGTAATAGGGGTTGCGACAATGGCGGCGGATAGTTTCAGAAATAGAGGGTCCAGATTGTCAAGCCCAGCTGATTTGTACGGGTCCAGGTTTTGCAGCTCTTTCAGAACATCTGCTATCAGGATTTGGGTAAAGGAGAAGCTGGGGAGGCTTGGGGGGGGAGCTGTTGGCCGAGGTTGGAGTAGCCAGGAGGAAGGCATGGCCATTCTTTGTTTATTTATTAAGTCATACAAAAGGGTTACATTGCATGAAGTTTAAAATACATTGTCATTACTAAATGTTTAATGTGATACATTTTTTTAACGTTTAACATAAAAAACATTTGATTAATAAAATATTTAATAAATAAATATAAATATAAATAAATATTTATCCTCAAATGAAGGGGATGACGCAATACTTGCAAGAGGGAGAGAATCTGATTTCATTGGTCGTCAACTCACGGCTCAGTCGTTTCATTCAGGGTCAGTAGAGTTAGCCGTGACTTAGCCTGACCCAGTTAGTTAGTTCATTGCCATAGACATTTACCTGGCTTAAAGGTGAGCCACTTTCGTATGATCGGTTATTCTGAGTTGACCTCAGAGTTTACCAAAATTACCTCGCAAAATCCTCAAACCTGCCTTGTAGGATATCCTCATGGTGTGGGCTATGTTGATGTGATTCCTGTCTGATTGACCAGGGGTGTGGGCTGTTGTTGATGTGATTCCTGTCTGATTGACCAGGGGTGTGGGCTGTTGTTGATGTGATTCCTGTCTGATTGACATGGGGTGTGGGCTGTTGTTGATGTGATTCCTGTCTGATTGACCAGGGGTGTGGGCTGTTGTTGATGTGATTCCTGTCTGATTGACCAGGGGTGTGGGCTGTTGTTGATGTGATTCCTGTCTGATTGACCAGGGGTGTGGGCTGTTATTGATGTGATTCCTGTTTGTTTGACCAGGTGTGTGGGCTGTTGTTGATGTGATTCCTGTTTGTTTGACCAGGTGTGTGGGCTGTTGTTGATGTGATTCCTGTTTGTTTGACCAGGTGTGTGGGCTGTTGTTGATGTGATTCCTGTTTGTTTGACCAGGTGTGGGCTGTGCTCTTCTTCATCATGCTGTTCAGTCTGGGTCTGTCCTCCATGTTTGGTAATCTGGAGGGCATCCTCACGCCCCTTCATGACCTCAAACTGGTGCCCAAGTGGATGCCCAATGAGCTCTTCACAGGTAAAAGCCAAAAAGGAAATGATCAGATTTTCGTATCTTTCAACATTGCCAATGTGTGACGAAAAACTGTTCTTTTCGGGAACGATCTTAACGCCGTCTTCTTGTTTTCTCTGTCTCGCTCTCCCTCCATCACTCCCCACTTTCTTTCCCTCCAGCAATAATCTGCCTGCTATTGTTCCTGATGGCTCTGATATTCTGTCTGGGTTCGGGGAACTACTGGTTGGAGGTCTTTAACAGTCATGTGGGCTCCGTTCCTTTTCTGATCATCGCCTTCTTTGAGATCATCGCTGTGGCATACATCTACGGAATAGGACGGTAAAGAGCCTCATAATACTATTGTTGTCCTGGTGTGAACTGTAATGAGCGTCTTCCCACTGGGCACACACACTGGTTGAATGACTATGAACCAATGTGGTATAGACGTTGAATTGACATCTGTGCCTCAGTGTATTTTCTTTTAGAATGGGGCAGATTGCTAGGATCCTCTCAGAGGAACATGTCTGTCTCCCCATATGTCTATTGTTGGTCTGTTGCAACCCTTGTTCACCTAATCTTTGGGTTTAGCATTTTCCACAACTCGTGCAAATTTACAATTCCCGACACAATACACTTGTGACCGATTAGGTTTTAATCCTGGATCGTCTAAATGTTATAGAACCTGCGTAGGGTTGCAAAATTCCAGTAACTTTACCCAAATTCCAAGATTTAAAAAAATACAAATCCTGTTTGGAGGATTCTGGATTTCTTGCTTACTGAATCAGGGAATCTTACAAACGAGGTTTCTGGACACCCTGGGATTTTAGGGGAAGTTACTGGAATTTTGCAACCCTAAACCTGAGTCATCTGCAGTTCTGAGGCATTAGTTCTGCTTTCATCTGTTCCTCTTCCATCTCTTTCTCCTTTCTTCTGTCTGAGCCCAGGCTCAGACGGGGTTGTAGTGGCTTGAGGGGGGGGGGGGCTCAGACGGGGTTGTAGTGGCTTGGGGTGGGGGCTCAGACGGGGTTGTAGTGGCTTGGGGTGGGGGCTCAGACGGGGTTGTAGTGGCTTGTGGGGGGTGGCTCAGATGGGTTTGTAGTGGCTTGGGGGGGGGCTCAGGCGGGGTTGTAGTGGCTTGGGGGGAGGCTCACACAGGGTTGTAGTGGCTTGGGGGGGAGGCTCAGACGGGGTTGTAGTGGCTTGGGGTGGGGGCTCAGACGGGGTTGTAGTGGCTTGGGGTGGGGGCTCGGGGGGGGGGGGGCTCAGACGGGGCTGTGGTGGAGCAGGTTGAGAGCTTCAAGTTCCTCTGTGTCCACATCACCAACAGACTTTCATGGTCCAAACACACCAAGACAGTTGTGAAGAGGGCAAGAAAGCCTATTCCCCCTCAGGAGACTGAAAAGATTTGGCATGGGTCCTCAAAAAGTTCTACAGCTGCACCATCGAGAGCTGGTTGCATCACTGCCTGGTATGGCAACAGCTCGACCCTTGACCGCCAGGCACTACAGAGGTTAGTGCAAACGGCCCAGTACATCACTGGGGTCAAGCTTCCGGCCATCCAGGACCTCTATACCAGGCGGTGTCAGAGGAAGGCCCTATAGAGGGTGGTATGTACGGCCCAGTCCATCATTGGGGCCAAGCTTCCTGCCATCCAGGACCTCTATACCAGGCGGTGTCAGAGGAAGGCCCTAAAAATGGTCAAAGACTCCAACCAACCTAATCATAGACTGATCTCTCTGCTACCGCACGGCAAGCGGTACCGGATCCCCAAGTCGAAGTCCAAAAGGCTTAACAGCTTCTACCACCAAGCCATAAGACTCCTGAACAGCTAATCAAATGGCTACCCAGACTATTTACATCGTTACCCCCTCTTTTACGCTGCTGCTATTCTGTTTATTATCTATGCATAGTCACTTTAATTCAAACTACATTTACATATTACCTCAATTAACCAGTGCCCCCAGCACATTGACTCTGTACCGGTTCTCCGCCTTGCTTGTTTTTTTCCTGCTGTTCTTTATTTATATTTTTTACTTAACACTTATTTTTCGTTAATACTGCCTTGTTAGTTAATAGGCTTGTAAGTAAGCATTTCACTCTAAGGTCTACACCCGTTGTATTGGGTGCATGTGACAAATATAATTTGATTTGATTTAAAACCTCTTTCTGTCTCCGTAGGTTCAGTGATGACTTGGAGTTCATGACAGGACATAGACCCAACATCTTCTGGAAAGTTTGCTGGTTGGTCATCAGCCCCCTGATGCTGTTCGTGGTGTTGGTGGCGTACGTTGTCGCCCAGGCCCAGACACATCACACCTACGCAGCATGGAATCCTGACTACGTAAGAGCCACCGCTGTTAACGCAGCCTTTTCAAACCTCTCCTCCTCCTCTCCCCCCCCCCCCCCCCCACAGAGTTGCACCTCCCATTTTGCCCTCAGAACAGCCTAAATTCAGATCAGCTTTCACATTCTAGATTGAAGCAACAATCAATGTAATTTGCTGCATCATTTCCAATCCCCTTATACAGACATACATAACTCTCCCCCCTAGATTCAGTCTGATGTAGAAACATTTGAAATTGTGTTTTTTTTTTACATTTTTTTACATTGGATAAAAGTAGAGACTCGTAGCTGCTACAAAATGCTATTTCATACACTACATTTGAGGAACATTGGGAAAGTAATTCTGACACACAGAACCAGTCAAAAGTTGAAATAACACATAACACACGGAATCATGTAGTAACCAAAAAAGTGTAAAAAAAAAAAAAATCTAAAATATGGAGATTCTTCAAAGTAGCCACTCTTGTCTTGATGATCACTTTGGACTCTTGGCATTTTCTACAACGTAAAATAAATAAAATAAAAGCCCTGGAAAAAGTAGGTGTGTCCAAACTTGACAAAACACAAAAGAAAAAAAAAAAAGTACAATTATTTTCCACATTGTAGAATAATGACCCCCTGTGGCTTAAATCTCTGGTGTAATGTTTTTGAATGATTATATTTATATAGACGGGAGTAATTATGTAATTTTGACAAGTTGAATTGAAATTCACTTTTAGGGAAAGCTTAGTCTATTGGAAGCGCGTCGCCTACGGTTGCCAAGTTGAAGCAGATCTGGTAGATGAAATGCATCGAATGGCCTCGAGGAGAGGAGTAAAACATTTAAAAAGCCACGGTATCAAATCAAAGTTTATTAGTCACGTAGGTGTAGTAGACCTTACAGTGAAATGCTGAATACAACAGGTGTAGTAGACCTTACAGTGAAATGCTGAATACAACAGTTGTAGTAGACCTCACAGTGAAATGCTGAACACAACAGGTGTAGTAGACCTCACAGTGAAATGCTGAATACAACAGGTGTAGTAGACCTTACAGTGAAATGCTGAATACAACAGTTGTAGTAGACCTCACAGTGAAATGCAGAATACAACAGGTGTAGGTAGACCTTACAGTGAAATGCTGAATACAACAGGTGTAGTAGACCTTACAGTGAAATGCTGAAAACAACAGTTGTAGTAGACCTCACAGTGAAATGCTGAACACAACAGGTGTAGTAGACCTCACAGTGAAATGCTGAATACAACAGGTGTAGTAGACCTTACAGTGAAATGCTGAATACAACAGTTGTAGTAGACCTCACAGTGAAATGCTGAACACAACAGGTGTAGTAGACCTTACAGTGAAATGCTGAATACAACAGGTGTAGTAGACCTTACAGTGAAATGCTGAATACAACAGGTGTAGTAGACCTCCCAGTGAAATGCTGAATACAACAGGTGTAGTAGACCTCCCAGTGAAATGCTGAATACAACAGGTGTAGTAGACCTCCCAGTGAAATGCTGAATGCAACAGGTGTAGTAGACCTTACAGTGAAATGCTGAATACAACAGGTGTAGTAGACCTCACAGTGAAATGCTGAATACAACAGGTGTAGTAGACCTCACAGTGAAATGCTGAATACAACAGGTGTAGTAGACCTCACAGTGAAATGCTGAATACAACAGGTGTAGTAGACCTTACAGTGAAATGCTGAATACAACAGGTGTAGTAGACCTTACAGTGAAATGCTGAATACAACAGGTGTAGTAGACCTCCCAGTGAAATGCTGAATACAACAGGTGTAGTAGACCTCCCAGTGAAATGCTGAATACAACAGGTGTAGTAGACCTCCCAGTGAAATGCTGAATGCAACAGGTGTAGTAGACCTTACAGTGAAATGCTGAATACAACAGGTGTAGTAGACCTCACAGTGAAATGCTGAATACAACAGGTGTAGTAGACCTCACAGTGAAATGCTGAATACAACAGGTGTAGTAGACCTTACAGTGAAATGCTGAATACAACAGGTGTAGTAGACCTTACAGTGAAATGCTGAATACAACAGGTGTAGTAGACCTTACAGTGAAATGCTGAATACAACAGGTGTAGTAGACCTTACAGTGAAATGCTGAATACAACAGGTGTAGTAGACCTTACAGTGAAATGCTGAATACAACAGGTGTAGTAGACCTTACAGTGAAATGCTGAATACAACAGGTGTAGTAGACCTTACAGTGAAATGCTGAATACAACAGGTGTAGTAGACCTTACAGTGAAATGCTGAATACAACAAGTGTAGTAGACCTTACAGTGAAATGCTGAATACAACAGGTGTAGTAGACCTTACAGTGAAATGCTGAATACAACAGGTGTAGTAGACCTCACAGTGAAATGCTGAATACAACAGGTGTAGTAGACCTCACAGTGAAATGCTGAATACAACAGGTGTAGTAGACCTTACAGTGAAATGCTGAATACAACAGGTGTAGTAGACCTTACAGTGAAATGCTGAATACAACAGGTGTAGTAGACCTTACAGTGAAATGCTGAACACAACAGGTGTAGTAGACCTTACAGTGAAATGCTGAATACAACAGGTGTAGTAGACCTCACAGTGAAATGCTGAATACAACAGGTGTAGTAGACCTCACAGTGAAATGCTGAATACAACAGGTGTAGTAGACCTTACAGTGAAATGCTGAATACAACAAGTGTAGTAGACCTCACAGTGAAATGCTGAATACAACAGGTGTAGTAGACCTCACAGTGAAATGCTGAATACAACAGGTGTAGTAGACCTCACAGTGAAATGCTGAATACAACAGGTGTAGTAGACCTCACAGTGAAATGCTGAATACAACAGGTGTAGTAGACCTTACAGTGAAATGCTGAATACAACAGGTGTAGTAGACCTTACAGTGAAATGCTGAATACAACAGGTGTAGTAGACCTTACAGTGAAATGCTGAATACAACAGGTGTAGTAGACCTTACAGTGAAATGCTGAATACAACAGGTGTAGTAGACCTTACAGTGAAATGCTGAATACAACAGGTGTAGTAGACCTTACAGTGAAATGCTGAATACAACAGGTGTAGTAGACCTTACAGTGAAATGCTGAATACAACAGGTGTAGTAGACCTTACAGTGAAATGCTGAATACAACAAGTGTAGTAGACCTTACAGTGAAATGCTGAATACAACAGGTGTAGTAGACCTTACAGTGAAATGCTGAATACAACAGGTGTAGTAGACCTCACAGTGAAATGCTGAATACAACAGGTGTAGTAGACCTCACAGTGAAATGCTGAATACAACAGGTGTAGTAGACCTTACAGTGAAATGCTGAATACAACAGGTGTAGTAGACCTTACAGTGAAATGCTGAATACAACAGGTGTAGTAGACCTTACAGTGAAATGCTGAACACAACAGGTGTAGTAGACCTTACAGTGAAATGCTGAATACAACAGGTGTAGTAGACCTCACAGTGAAATGCTGAATACAACAGGTGTAGTAGACCTCACAGTGAAATGCTGAATACAACAGGTGTAGTAGACCTTACAGTGAAATGCTGAATACAACAAGTGTAGTAGACCTCACAGTGAAATGCTGAATACAACAGGTGTAGTAGACCTCACAGTGAAATGCTGAATACAACAGGTGTAGTAGACCTTACAGTGAAATGCTGACTGACAGGCTCTAACCAATGGTGCCAAAAAAAAAAGTATGTGTGTGTGTGTGTGTGTGTGTAGGTAAGTAAAGAAATAAAACAGTAAGAAGACATTTGAAAAAAAGATATACAGACACCTGTTAGTCAGGCTTATTGAGGTAGTATGTACATGTAGGTATCGTTAAAGTGACTATGCATATATGATAAACAGAGAGTAGCAGCAGCGTAAAGGAGGGGGTGGTGGGTGGTGGATCACAATGCAGATGCCCGGTTAGCCAATGTGCGGGAGCACTGGGTGGTCGGCCCAATTGATGTAGTATGTACAGTGCCTTGCGAAAGTATTCGGCCCCCTTGAACTTTGCGACCTTTTGCCACATTTCAGGCTTCAAACATAAAGATATAAAACTGTATTTTTTTTGTGAAGAATCAACAACAAGTGGGACACAATCATGAAGTGGAACGACATTTATTGGATATTTCAAACTTTTTTAACAAATCAAAAACTGAAAAATTGGGCGTGCAAAATTATTCAGCCCCTTTAAGTTAATACTTTGTAGCGCCACCTTTTGCTGCGATTACAGCTGTAAGTCACTTGGGGTATGTCTCTATCAGTTTTGCACATAGAGAGACTGAATTTTTTTCCCATTCCTCCTTGCAAAACAGCTCGAGCTCAGTGAGGTTGGATGGAGAGCATTTGTGAACAGCAGTTTTCAGTTCTTTCCACAGATTCTCGATTGGATTCAGGTCTGGATTTTGACTTGGCCATTCTAACACCTGGATATGTTTATTTTTGAACCATTCCATTGTAGATTTTGCTTTATGTTTTGGATCATTGTCTTGTTGGAAGACAAATCTCCGTCCCAGTCTCAGGTCTTCTGCAGACTCCATCAGGTTTTCTTCCAGAATGGTCCTGTATTTGGCTCCATCCATCTTCCCATCAATTTTAACCATCTTCCCTGTCCCTGCTGAAGAAAAGCAGGCCCAAACCATGATGCTGCCACCACCATGTTTGACAGTGGGGATGGTGTGTTCAGTGTGATGAGCTGTGTTGCTTTTACGCCAAACATAACGTTTTGCATTGTTGCCAAAAAGTTCAATTTTGGTTTCATCTGACCAGAGCACCTTCTTCCACATGTTTGGTGTGTCTCCCAGGTGGCTTGTGGCAAACTTTAAACAACACTTTTTATGGATATCTTTAAGAAATGGCTTTCTTCTTGCCACTCTTCCATAAAGGCCAGATTTGTGCAATATACGGACTGATTGTTGTCCTATGGACAGAGTCTCCCACCTCAGCTGTAGATCTTTGCAGTTCATCCAGAGTGATCATGGGCCTCTTGGCTGCATCTCTGATCAGTCTTCTCCTTGTATGAGCTGAAAGTTTAGAGGGACGGCCAGGTCTTGGTAGATTTGCAGTGGTCTGATACTCCTTCCATTTCAATATTATCGCTTGCACAGTGCTCCTTGGGATGTTTAAAGCCTGGGAAATCTTTTTGTATCCAAATCTGGCTTTAAACTTCTTCACAACAGTATCTCGGACCTGCCTGGTGTGTTCCTTGTTCTTCATGATGCTCTCTGCGCTTTTAACGGACCTCTGAGACTATCACAGTGCAGGTGCATTTATACGGAGACTTGATTACACACAGGTGGATTGTATTTATCATCATTAGTCATTTAGGTCAACATTGGATCATTCAGAGATCCTCACTGAACTTCTGGAGAGAGTTTGCTGCACTGAAAGTAAAGGGGCTGAATAATTTTGCACGCCCAATTTTTCAGTTTTTGATTTGTTAAAAAAGTTTGAAATATCCAATAAATGTCGTTCCACTTCATGATTGTGTCCCACTTGTTGTTGATTCTTCACAAAAAAATACAGTTTTATATCTTTATGTTTGAAGCCTGAAATGTGGCAAAAGGTCGCAAAGTTCAAGGGGGCCAAATACTTTCGCAAGGCACTGTATGTACAGGTGCAGTGATCGGTAAACTGCTCTGACAGCTGGTGCTTAAAGTTAGAGAGGGAGATATAAGACTCCAGCTTCAGTGATTTTTGCAATTCGTTCCCGTCATTGACAGCAGAGAATTGGAAGGAAAGGCGGCCAAAAGGAGGAGTTGGTTTTGGGGGTGACCAGTGAAATATACCTGCTGGAGTGTGCACTATGGGTGGGTGTTGCTATGGTGACAAGTGAGCTGAGATAAGGCGGGGCTTTACCTAGTAAAGACTTATAGATGACCTGGAGCCAGTGGGTTTGGCGACGAGTATGAAGCGAGGGCCAGCCAATGAGAGTGTACAGGTCGCAGTGGTGGGTGGTATATGGGGCTTTGGTGACAAAACGGATTGCACTGTAATAGATTACATCCAGTTTGTTGAGAAGAGTGTTGGAGGCTATTTTGTAAATGACATCGCTGAAGTCAAGGATCGGTAGGATAGTCAGTTTTACGAGGGTATGTTTGGCAGCATGAGTGAAGGATGTTTTGTTGCGAAATCCGATTCTGGATTTAATTTTGGATTGGAGATGGTTAATGTGAGTCTGGAAGGAGAGTTTACAGTCTAACCAGACACCAAGGTATTTGTAGTTGTCCACGTATTCTAAGTCAGGACCGTCCAGAGTAGTGATGCTAGTCGGGCGGGTGGATGAGGGCAGTGATCGGTTGAAGAGCATGCATTTAGTTTTACTAGAGTTTAAGAGCAGTTGGAGGCCACTGAAGGAGTGTTGTATGCTATTGAAGCTCGTCGGGAGGTTAGTTAACACAGTGTCCAAAGAAGGGCCAGAAGTATACAGAATGGTGTTGTCTGCGTAGAGGTGGATCAGAGACTCACCAGCAACGAGAGCGACATCCTTAATATATACACAATAGTAGTGCGTGATAAGCGGGACTAGGGTTTCAGTTGAGACAGCCACAGTCAGATGACTACATAGTACTCACCTAATAAGCAGTGCACTAGTCTACAGGGAATAGGTGTCATTTGCGATTTGCCCTGTGAGAAGACAATAACATTTTCTTTATTCTAATTCTGTCTGTGCAGGTGAACTTCCCCGACACAGAGGTTCTGCCGTATCCAGACTGGGTGTTTGCCATCTGTGTCCTGTTGTCTTCAGTACCAGTTATCTCCATCCCTCTGGTGGCCATCTACAGACTCGTCTGCTGCATGTCAGGAAGACACTCTAAAGACCGTCTCCACAACGATCCGAATCCTTATGCCAACGAAGGCTACGTTGTAGAGAGAGCTAGACCCTAGAAGACACTGTACTTCCTGTTTGAGCTTTTATTGTAAACAGGAATCAGGAGGATATAATTATGGTCATATTTGTTAAAGGGAGAGAGAGAGAGAGAGAGCCTTGTAAATGCGTTTGTGGTTGGAGTAAAAGGTGACCAAGAATGTTGTCGCTTCTCGGTGCACAGGTGACATGCTGGTAAAAATGTGATGAAACGAATTACAGTTTGCCTGCATTAAAAATCTTCGACTACGAGAAGCGCCACCTCTGGAGGTGCATTTTCTTGTTTGCAGATGGCCATATACAGCTCGTTGAGTGCGGTGTTAGTGCCAGCATCAGTTTGTGTTGTTAAATCGACAAGGACTCGAGAAACATACAGTGAGCTCCAGAAGTATTGGGACAGTGATTGTTTTACTCCGTATGTACAAAAAGTGCTGTAAAAAAATACCCTCAAATAAAAAATCTGACAGTCTGCACTTTAACCTCGGTCGTTGTATTTCAAATCCCAAAGTGCTGGAGTACAGAGCCAAAAACATGTCCCTGTCCCAATTAGTTTTGTAGCTCACTGTAGAATATTACAGTCGTTCAGCTCCTGATAGAACTCATCCATTGTGTTCTCCAGCACGTTCACCAACGGAACAGGGAGGGCAAAATGGCGGGTCTATTTGTTGTCCGATGGAATCTCATTAAGAGGCCGCAAGCCGCTTCCTCTTTCCGGTCCCGGTGAATAGGGAGTAAGCAGAATGTCCAGAGTTGTCGACTTGAAGTAGCAATCTTCAACGGACCAGCTGCCCCCTTGTTCTGGACTAGTAGGGGAACCAGCTGTCCACTTGTTCTGGACTACTAGGGGAACCAGCTGTCCCCTTAACTGATTAGAGTACAGACATACCAGTCAACAAACGTGTTTTTGTTTTATTTGGACATGAACCCACACAGTTTCACCTTCGTCGTCTAAGGGAGGGAGAGCCGACACCTACAGCCAATACTGGATAACCAGGCCAAGACATACAAAAGAATAACTAATTGTTGTCGAGTAGGAAACAAGGAGAACCATACCAACTCCAGCAGACACCGTCTAGAAGGTGAGCACGCTATATCAATCAGTAAGGGACAGTTTAGTTTCGCAAGACCGTCTCGTGTTCCAATTGTTTGTTTTAGCAGTGTGCATTGTTCCTGTTCACACAGCGGTGAAGGAATTCATCTGAGCCTCAAGCGCTCATCACCTGTGTAACGTGGTGCTTTCAAGCGAGGAACAGATTTCATTGGCCTTGTCAGGCGTGACTTTAGGTGCTTCAACAGAAGTCGCGAAACTGTGACTCTCCGTAGTATGTTATACCCAGGTCGACTGACTCAAAAGGAACTGCCTTTCGCTACTGAGCACTCGATGAATCAACAGACAAAAGTCCAGAGAAAGATGGGTCTGTTGATCTTACAGAAATCTTTATTACATGTATTGTCACTTGTCACCTACAACCTCGGTCTGCTTTAAAAAGTACAACAGAATCAAAACATGAGCTAGTATACAACCAAACCAAAATATTGACATCGGGACAATTTACAATTGTCCACACAGTATTCTGACCCGACTGTTTAAGCCCCCCCCTACCTGCTGTGCACAGTTATAGGGTTAAGAGGTGACAAGGAGCAGAGGGCAAGAGGTCACAGTAGTGGAAATTCTCCTCTAGGCCCGGATGGCCTTGAAGTCTTCAGGCATTTTGGGTGTGGCAGCCTGTCTGATTCGGGCCAATCTCAAACCCTCCAGCTTCCCCTCCAGCTTCCTCTTACCTGTACAGCCAGAGAGAAACACACAATTAAAGCTGACTCATACACAGCCACCGACTATGGCAGGTAAATAAACAGTTAGGCGTCCATTAAGTGGTCGAGAGAAAAATGTGTCCGATCCAGTGGGATGTTCCGATCTTTAGAAATGAACTCGACGTGGCCCAGGGTGGTCTACCTGTCTAAGACCTCTGGAGCTCATGTACCGTCTCCGGTTTCACATCTGGCCCACCGCTCTTTCAGCACTATCTCTCCTACCTTTCACCTCACTCTCCAGTTAACACACAACAATATATATATAAATTAACTTAATGACAACCTCCACACTTACTGACCCTTTACTATGAGGGTAGGCACCTCTGGACCTGCACTGCCTGTGGCCTGTGTTGCCCACACCCGTCCTTTCACTATCATATCAATACTGGATCAATAACCACTAACCTGATCATGTCAATACTGGATCAATAACCACTAGCCTGATCATATCAATACTGGATCAATAACCACTAACCTGATCATATCAATACTGGATCAATAACCACTAACCTGATCATATCAATACTGGATCAATAACCACTAACCTGATCATATCAATACTGGATCAATAGCCACTAACCTGATCATATCAATACTGGATCAATAACCACTAACCTGATCATGTCAATACTGGATCAATAACCACTAACCTGATCATGTCAATACTGGATCAATAACCACTAACCTGATCATGTCAATACTGGATCAATAACCACTAACCTGATCATATCAATACTGGATCAATAACCACTAACCTGATCATATCAATACTGGATCAATAACCACTAACCTGATCATATCAATACTGGATCATTAACCACTAACCTGATCATGTCAATACTGGATCAATAACCACTAACCTGATCATGTCAATATTAGATCAATAACCACTAACCTGATCATATCAATACTGGATCTCGCTGTCTTCAATGCCAGTAAGAACCATGATATATACCTTCACAGTGTTGCAGTTATCTTGCAAGTTTAATGCATTTACAGTCTAGTATATTTCAGGAATATATTGGTGAAGGGAGACAACAACAACAACAACGTGGAGTAGGGTGGGTACGTACGTGTGCGTAGCGGAGCGAGGAGATGGTAGTAGAGGGGGCGATGACGGGACAGAACCAACAGGAAGGCCAGACAGTATATCAGTTCTACTGCCTCATACTGAAGGCTACCTGTTAAAGCCTTACAGCCTAGAGACACACCTGGAGGAGGGGGGTGGGGGGAGAGAATAATTATCAGTACACTTAACTAGTCAAGACCACAGTGACGATGAGGGGACAGAGATGGAGAAGGTGAGAGTGAGCTGGAAGCTAAAAACACACAGAGAGTACGGAGAGTCCTATATTAAGTAGTCAAAATCTCAGGCTTGCCTTTGTTGCAGAGTCTGACTAGCTGGTTGGTGTACTCCGCCAAGTCCCAGATCAGATTGAGGAAGTACGAGTGGTTTCCGCCCACTTTCTGACCAAACGGCAAACTCTGTGCACAGGCATGGAACCTAACGCCACAACCACAAAAAGTACCATACATATTAATCTGTTATGGGTGACTAGAAGTACCATACATATTAATCTGTTATGGGTGACTAGAAGTACCATACATATTAATCTGCTATGGGTGACTAGAAGTTCCATGCATATTAATCTGCTATGGGTGACTAGAAGTACCATACATATTAATCTGCTATGGGTGACTAGAAGTACCATACATATTAATCTGCTATGGGTGACTAGAAGTACCATACATATTAATCTGCTATGGGTGACTAGAAGTTAAAATGGTTAAACAAGAGAAATTAAATGTGTCCACTCTTGGAATAAAAGGTAAACCCCCCCCCCCCCAAAAAAAATAATCTATGATTGACTCCATTACAGATAAATGAATACAGGTGATTTAATTTATAAACCAAAGGGAAACATTAACCATAGAGAGATATACTTTCTACTACTGTGTATTACTGCATCTATAAAACAGTTAGTTAACCATCAATCTGCTCCATCCAGACACATTCTCTATGGGTTTCTTCCAGACAGAGAGGATAAAGTCCTTCTCTGTTTACTCTGGATGGAGGAGACAGGGACAGGCACTGTGTGTGTGTGTGTGTGTGTGTGTGTGTGGTCACACGTTTCACGTAGGGCCGAAGTGAGACGTCAAACCACTGAAAAGGTCATTTTTCGGGTCAGACCATAGGCTACCTTACCTGAACGCGTGCAGCAACACTAACTTATAGATGTTGCTATAGACAGCCTCCAGGGAGTTGGTCTGAAATATACACAACAGGCATTGGATGACAGTCCCACGTCAGGTGGGATAGAGAGTGGACAAGCAATTGATGGACAGGTGGTCATCATATAGCAGAGCATGACTCACTTTGAGGTCCAGGAAGAGGGCGTGGCACTTGAATCTAAGAATGGACATGAGCTTCCTCTTCATTTGCTGCCCCGCGCAGTGGGCGGAGCCTAGCGTCAGGCTGTAGCGCAGGGATAGGCCAGCGTAGCTGAGAAGAGAGAGGAAGAAGAGCTCAGGTTCCGTTGTGCCCTACTTATCATAATGAAAACATCCAGTTTGTTAAGAGTCGTCCTTACCAACTCTATTCATATTCATCCGATTAGACAGGTTGGATTGACCCATAAACAATCTGAACCCCCCCCCTCCCCAGTGCCACTAAGATGGGCGTCTACTGTTGCTCAGAGGGAATTTAAGAGAACTCTATACCAGTAAGTACAGCCAGGGTTCAAGGAAGTTTAGCACAATTTACCAGAACCCATAAAGGCCGTAACAGAGAGAGACAGGAACCATAACAGTAGATTGATTCCAAGCTGGCAGGCAGAGATAGTAGGACTTCGGTAACAGAGAATTCATCCTCCTAAATTCCCATTCTAGTACAAAAGGCTAAAAGAACCATCTAAAATCTGGCCAGAATTTATGTTGCTTGCAACAGAAGTTGCATCATCAGGGTTGCTCAGTGTGTCCCCTCTGAAAAACGTTGCCTGAAACAAAGTTGCACTACAACAAGATTGAAATCATTCCTATAATATGAAAGTTATAAAACACACACACACACACACACACACCCAGTCAAATGTTTTAGAACTACTCATTCAAAAGGTTCTTCTTTAGTTTTGACTATTTTCTATATTGTAGAATAATAGTGAAGACATTAAAACTATTAAACAACACATATGGAATCATGTAGTAACCAGAAAAAGTGTTAAATCAAAATATATATTTGATATTTGAGATTCTGCAAAGTAGCCACCCTTTGCCTTGATGACAGCTTTGCACACAGGCATTCTGTCAACCAGCTTCATGAGGTAGTCACCTGGAATTCATTTCAACTAACAGGTGTGCCTTGTTAAAAAGGGACAATTTGTGTAATTTCTTTCCTTCATAAATTGTTTGAGCCAATCACCTGTGTTGTGACAAGGTAGGGGTGGTATACAGAAGATAGCCATATTTGGTAAAAGACCAAGTCCATATTATGGCAAACGACAGTCCATCGTTACTTTAAGACATGAAGGTCAGTCAATATGGAAAACATCCAGAACTTTGAAAGTCTCATCAAGTGTAGTCGCAAAAACCATCAAGCGCTACGATGAAACTGGCTCTCATGAGGACCGCCACAGGAAAGGAAGACCCAGAGTTACCTCTGCTGCAAAGGACAAGTTCCTTAGAGTTACCATCCTCACAAATTGCAGCCCGAATAAATGCTTCATAGAGTTCAAGTAACAGACACATCTCAACATCAACTGTTCAGAGGAGACCCGGTCAATCAGGCCTTCATGGTCAAATTGCTGCAAAGAAACCACCACTAAAGGACACCAATAAGAAGAGACTTCCTTGGGCCAAGAAACACGAGCAGTGGACATTAGACCGGAGGAAAATCTGTCCTTCGGTCTGATGAGTCCAAATGTGTAATTTTTTAGTTCCAACCACCAGGTCATTGTGAGACAGAGAGTAGTTACATCGATGATCTCCACATGTTTCCCACCAATGCCAAGCGCCAGCTGGAGTCGGGTAAAGCTCAACGCCAGTGGACTCAGGAGGAGTGGAAACACGTTATCTGGCGTGATTAACCGCACTTCACCATCTGGCAGTCCGACGGACTAATGTGGGTTTGGCGGATGCCAGGAGGGCGCTACTTGGCCAAATGCATAGTGCTGACTGTAAAGTTTGGTGGAGGAGGAATAATGGTCTGGGGCTGTTTTTCATGGTTCAGTCTAGGCCCCTTAGTTCCAGTGAAGGGAAATCTTAACGCTACATTATACAATGACATTCTAGAGGATTCTGTGCTTCCAACTTTGTGGCAACAGTTTGGGGAAGGCCCTTTCCTGTTTCAGCATGACAAGGCCCCCTGTGCACAAAGTGAGGTCCATAGAGAAATGGTTTGTTGAGATCGGTGTGGAAGAACTTGACTGGCCTGCGCAGAGCCCTGACCTCAACCCCTATGGAACATCTTCAGGATGAATTGGAACAACCGACAGCGAGCCAGGCCTAAATCGCTAAAACATCAGTGCCCGACCTCACCAATGCTCTTACGGCTGATTGGAAGCAAGTCCCAGCAGCAACGTCTCAACATCTAGTGGAACAGCATTCGCAGACCACTGGAGGCTGTTATAGCAGCAAAGGGAGGACCAACTCCAGAGTATATATATATATTACCTGGCGTAGTTGTTGTGGACGTCCAGGGTGTGAGTATTCAGCAATAGTCCACACCAGGGGAACAGACAGTGTAAAGGCAGCACGCGTACCCCAGCAGGACAGGACCCCCACTCACCCAAAGGGAAGTTAACAGCCACCTTCTGGGGGTTCACCACACACCCGTACCGTGGTACCCCCGCCATCAGGGTCCTAAGAACAGGAGGAAATGACATCATAGACAGGAAATACATCAAACGTGTGGGGATGGGGGAAATATGTAACGGAAGCAAGTAGTCATTCACTTGCAAAGCATTTAGCAGGACCCACTGGAGACACCCAAAATATAGAAACCAACGGTTGATTTTACAGACTTGGAGGCAGAAATTGTTACACAACAAGGACATGACCTCAACAAAATGTGAAATTTACTTTCACATTGTATAGTTGGCCCTAGCCACTGATCCATTAAGCTATAGCTCATCCACATATGGTAATGGTTAGCACAGGTCAGGAAGGTTATATATGGTAATGGTTAGCACAGGTCAGGAAGGTTATATATGGTAATGGTTAGCACAGGTCAGGAAGGTTATATATGGTAATGGTTAGCACAGGTCAGGAAGGGTATTTATGGTAATGGTTAGCATAGGTCAGGAAGGTTATATATGGTAATGGTTAGCACAGGTCAGGAAGGTTATATATGGTAATGGTTAGCACAGGTCAGGAAGGTTATATATGGTAATGGTTAGCACAGGTCAGGAAGGTTATTTATGGTAATGGTTAGCACAGGTCAGGAAGGTTATATATGGCAATGGTTAGCATAGGTCAGGAAGGTTATATATGGTAATGGTTAGCATAGGTCAGGAAGGTTATATATGGCAATGGTTAGCATAGGTCAGGAAGGTTATATATGGTAATGGTTAGCATAGGTCAGGAAGGTTATATATGGCAATGGTTAGCACAGGTCAGGAAGGTTATATATGGTAATGGTTAGCATAGGTCAGGAAGGTTATACAGTGCCTTGCGAAAGTATTCGGCCCCCTTGAACTTTGCGACCTTTTGCCACATTTCAGGCTTCAAACATGAAGATATAAAACTGTCTTTTTGTGTGAAGAATCAACAACAAGTGGGACACAATCATGAAGTGGAACGACATTTATTGGATATTTCAAAAACTGAAAAATTGGGCGTGCAAAATGATTCAGCCCCTTTACTTTCAGTGCAGCAAACTCTCTCCAGAAGTTCAGTGAGGATCTCTGAATGATCCAATGTTGACCTAAATGACTAATGATGATAAATACAATCCACCTGTGTGTAATCAAGTCTCCGTATAAATGCACCTGCACTGATAGTCTCAGAGGTCCGTTAAAAGCGCAGAGAGCATCATGAAGAACAAGGAACACACCAGGCAGGTCCGAGATACTTTTGTGAAGAAGTTTAAAGCCGGATTTGGATACAAAAAGATTTCCCAAGCTTTAAACATACCAAGGAGCACTGTGCAAGCGATAATATTGAAATGGAAGGAGTATCAGACCACTGCAAATCTACCAAGACCTGGCCGTCCCTCTAAACTTTCAGCTCATACAAGGAGAAGACTGATCAGAGATGCAGCCAAGAGGCCCATGATCACTCTGGATGAACTGCAGAGATCTACAGCTGAGGTGGGAGACTCTGTCCATAGGACAACAATCAGTCGTATATTGCACAAATCTGGCCTTTATGGAAGAGTGGCAAGAAGAAAGCCATTTCTTAAAGATATCCATAAAAAGTGTCGTTTAAAGTTTGCCACAAGCCACACCAAACATGTGGAAGAAGGTACTCTGGTCAGATGAAACCAAAATTGAACTTTTTGGCAACAATGCAAAACGTTATGTTTGGCGTAAAAGCAACACAGCTCATCACACTGAACACACCATCCCCACTGTCAAACATGGTGGTGGCAGCATCATGGTTTGGGCCTGCTTTTCTTCAGCAGGGACAGGGAAGATGGTTCAAATTGATGGGAAGATGGATGGAGCCAAATACAGGACCATTCTGGAAGAAAACCTGATGGAGTCTGCAAAAGACCTGAGACTGGGACGGAGATTTGTCTTCCAACAAGACAATGATCCAAAACATAAAGCAAAATCTACAATGGAATGGTTCAAAAATAAACATATCCAGGTGTTAGAATGGCCAAGTCAAAGTCCAGACCTGAATCCAATCGAGAATCTGTGGAAAGAACTGAAAACTGCTGTTCACAAATGCTCTCCATCCAACCTCACTGAGCTCGAGCTGTTTTGCAAGGAGGAATGGGAAAAAAATTCAGTCTCTCGATGTGCAAAACTGATAGACATACCCCAAGCGACTTACAGCTGTAATCGCAGCAAAAGGTGGCGCTACAAAGTATTAACTTAAGGGGGCTGAATAATTTTGCATGCCCAATTTTTCAGTTTTTGATTTGTTAAAAAAGTTTGAAATATCCAATAAATGTCATTCCACTTCATGATTGTGTCCCACTTGTTGTTGATTCTTCACAAAAAAATACAGTTTTATATCTTTATGTTTGAAGCTTGAAATGTGGCAAAAGGTCGCAAAGTTCAAGGGGGCCGAATACTTTCGCAAGGCACTGTATATTGTAATGGTTAGTATAGGTCAGGAAGGTTATATATGAAAATGGTTAGTACAGGTCAGGAAGGTTACATAGGAGAGAAATGGGACCTACTTGAGGAAGGTCTGTGCCTGGCTCAGGTCAGGAGTGATGAGGAGGAAATCGTCAACCAGTCTCATCAGACACCTGATAGAGGCAGAGATAACAGGTTAGACGCCTGACAGAGAGAGGCAGAGATAACAGGTTAGACGCCTGACAGAGAGAGGCAGAGATAACAGGTTAGACGCCTGACAGAGAGGGGCAGAGATAACAGGTTAGACGCCTGACAGAGAGAGGCAGAGATAACAGGTTAGACGCCTGACAGAGAGGGGCAGAGATAACAGGTTAGACGCCTGACAGAGAGAGGCAGAGACAACAGGTCAGACACCTTTCAAAGGTTGCCCTCTGATGGTGAGTTGGGAGTTATTCAAGAAGTTTGACTGACAGACAAGAGGAATTTGATCCGAGGTGAATTAAATGTTTGGGGATTTGGGTTTAGATTAAATCATATGCACAGCAGATCACAACACGGACGTTATTTAATATCTGAAAAGAAGAGAAAAGTCACTGGTCAAAAAAAAAAATGATATCCACTATGCTTGTCCGTCAGTCAGTCAAAGGTTATTTATACAACCCCTTGTTTAACTTCCCAACCTCTTCCTCACCCTCCTCGCCGACTGACGTTAGGAAACAGAAGGTTCTCCATGTGGCCGTAACAGAGGCAGCACAGCAGAGACGACACCGCGGAACCCTGAGGAATCCCCTGACACTGACGGAACGATCTACAACACAGGGGGGGGGGGCATTAGACAGGGGGGGGGGACATTAGACAGGGGGGGGGGACATTAGACAGGGGGGGGGGGGACATTAGACAGGGGGGGGGGGGACATTAGACAGGGGGGGGGGACAGGGGGGGGGACATTAGACAGGGGGGGGGACAGGGGGGGACAGGGGGGGGCACATTAGACAGGGGGGGGCATTAGACAGGGGGGGGCCATTAGACAGGGGGGGGCCATTAGACAGGGGGGGGCCATTAGACAGGGGGGGGCATTAGACAGGGGGGGGCCATTAGACAGGGGGGGGCCATTAGACAGGGGGGGGGGCCATTAGACAGGGGGGGGGGGGACCATTAGACATTAGACAGGGGGGGGGGCATTAGACAGGGGGGGGGGGGCATTAGACAGGGGGGGGGCATTAGAGACAGGGGGGGCATTAGACAGGGGGGGGGGGGGCATTAGACATTAGACAGGGGGGGGCATTAGGGGGGGGGGCATTAGACAGGGGGGGCATTAGAAAGGGGGGGGACACTAGAGGGGGGGACATTAGACAGGGGAGGGGGGCATTAGACAGGGGAGGGGGGCATTAGACAGGGGAGGGGGGCATTAGACAGGGGAGGGGGGCATTAGACAGGGGGGGGACATTAGACGGGGGGGGGCATTAGACAGGGGGGGCATTAGACAGGGGGGGCATTAGACAGGGGGGGGCATTAGAAAGGGGGGGGACATTAGACGGGGGGGACATTAGACAGGGGAGGGGGGCATTAGACAGGGGAGGGGGGCATTAGACAGGGGAGGGGGGCATTAGACAGGGGAGGGGGGCATTAGACAGGGGAGGGGGTCATTAGACAGGGGGGGGGACATTAGACGGGGGGGGGCATTAGACAGGGGGGGGGCATTAGACAGGGGGGGGGCATTAGACAGGGGGGGGGGGGGGGGAATTAGACAGGGGGGGGACATTAGACAGGGGGGGGACATTAGACAGGGGGAGGGGGGCATTAGACAGGGGGAGGGGGGCATTAGACAGGGGGAGGGGGGCATTAGACAGACTGAAGTATGTAGAGACTTCAGAGAAACTCAGTCATTAAAGAATAATGGGATAAAAATTTGACACAAAAACAAAGTATGTAAATGTTTGTTTTTTTTATAAAAAGTTTGAGAAAGAGAAAATATAATCGTCTCACTTCTTCCCAAACTGGACAACACAGCTAGAGAGCATCTGGGTGAAGAACTCCAAGACGTCTTTGCCATGAATATCTGTGGAGAAATGCTGACAGAAGATAACACTAGCGTTAGAATGCGCACTAGCGTTAGAATGCGCACTAGCGTTAGAACACCTCAGCCAGGAAGAGTTGGGATTTACTATTAAAATGGGTGCTGTGTTGGGACAATTCTAGAAGGAATGAAATAGTTATTGGTATGGTAGGATACCGCTGTAGCACTTCTTCAAAAATGGCTGCCATTCCATCCTCTCACCTGCTCCACCAGTATGGCATCGTGAACTTTGCCCTCTCTCTGCAGTGACATCACAAAGCCTTTCATGTTGGTGGACGACACAGTGTCTTCCGTGAAGTCTGCCTACACGGAAGACACACAAAATGGACACAAGAACACAGACAAATGTAAACGAAACAAAGTTGTGCGTTGGGGGGGACAAGTTTGGCGAGACAAAGGACTGGTAAGGGTGTGTGTGCTGTACCTGTCTGACAAAGGTCTTCTTGAGGCCCTCGTGGGTGTCGGCCCACACTTTGGCATAGCGTCGCACTGAGAAAAGCTCTTGCTGCACATGTGACAGGACCTGACCAATCACCTCCAAGAGCTGAGTGTGGGGTAGACTGTCATAGGCCCCACTCACATCCACCTGAGAGAGGGGTGGTAAGAGAGATTACATTTAGGTTTATTTATGTTCCCGTTTTGTACTTTAACTAGTTGCACTTCGTTACAACACGGTATACAGCCATAATATTACATTTTAAATGTCTCTATTCCTTTGAAACTTTTTGAGAGTCTAATGTTTGTTCATTTATGACTATTAACTATTTCACTTGCTTTGGCATGTTTCCCATGCCAATAAAGCCCTTTGAATTGAGAGAAAGAGAGATGAGGGTGGTAGAGAGAGATGGTGGAGAGAGAGAGTGGGGGGGGGGGGGTTAGGAACAGTGGGTTGACTGGTAAAGAGAACAAGACAGAGAGCGAGCCCTCACGTCACTGGCTGAGTTCGTTTTTTTTTTGTGGGGGGGCAGAATAATGGGAGGTGTTGGTCAGTTTATCATCTCGGCAAATACCGCCGCATGGGCCGGCCGTGAGGCCCAACCACAGAACTACAATTAGAATGTTCATTCATTAGCATCTCTGTGGGCCGAGTCATAAAGACGTCATTTAACTTAAAAAAAAAAAAATGAAATGACCTTTTACTGTGGAATTATTGTTTTTGTATTTCTCCAACATATTCCCCAGGCTCCAAACCTTGGTGAATGGGAAGAGACATCCGTTACGCAAGACAACAACAAGTGTCACATTTGGCGATTGCCAAAACAGGTCAGAATTATCCGCGCACGTCCTGGTTTTCAGCCACTCATCTCTGCCTGTTGAACCACATGGCGTTTTGGAGAGTAGGCTATAGGCCTACCAACCGTTTAAGTTCATCCTCTGATTTTTCAGCACTCTGACGTGTGATAATGTTTTTTAATTTTACCTTTATGTAAGGTTATTTAGCGAGGCAAGTCAGTTATGAACAAAATCTTATTTTACAATAACGGCCTAGAAACAGTGGGTTAACTGGTCTAGGAACAGTGGGTTACCTGGTCTAGGAACAGTGGGTTAACTGCCTGTTCAGGGGGCAGAACGACCGATTTTTACCTTATCAGCTCAGGGATTCGATCATTCAACCTTTCGGTTACTAGTCCAACGCTCTAACCACTAGGCTACCTGCCGCCCCACAATGTACAGTACATACTGGATACGGTAATGTACAGTACATACTGGATACGGTAATGTACAGTACATACTGGATACGGTAATGTACAGTACATACTGGATACGGTAATGTACAGTACATACTGGATACGGTAATGTACAGTACATACTGGAACGGTAATGTACAGTACATACTGGTACGGTAATGTACAGTACATACTGGTATGGTAATGTACAGTACATACTGGATACGGTAATGTACAGTACATACTGGATACGGTAATGTACAGTACATACTGGATACGATAATGATTAACAACGATCTAATAGCCTACAGTTCTCTTGACATTTTGTTTTCATTGTGATAGGCTCATGTTTTACCGGTAGGGCGTACCCACACTATTTATTTTACCGGGACGCTGTACTGTACCAGCTTACTTTCACCCCTGGGGGAGAGAGAGAGAGCAAGTGGAGAGAAAATGAGAGGGGAGGGGGGAGTAAAGGTATAGAACTATGGAATGAAACGGTCAGATCAACCTTGACAAAGTAGAGCCGCTGTGGTTTGTCTTTCTGAGCAGGGGTGATGGAAGAGAGGACTCTGTGGATGTCGGTCAACCCCCACACTGTAGAGCCCAGGAGAGAGGGAGAGGACCGTACACAGACACCTAGCACATCTAACAGCTCCTTCACACGGGTCTGGAACAACTGGAGGGACAGACAACACACACACACACATTGACAGCAAGACAGATACAAACATAAACTTAAGAAAACAGTTCTTATTAAAAAGGGGTCAAAGTCATACCCTTGTTTTGGCGTCAGCCCCTATGACCCGTGTGATGGGTCTCATCCCTTCGGTCTTGGGGATGAAGCGGAGGCGGGAGGGGACAGTGGTTTTGGGGAGCGACGTCACCTGGGCCAGGGTCAACTCTGACATCTGACCTTTAGAGAGGTGACCACTGGGAACAAGGTCATAACAATTAGTCAACGCTGACCACAGAGTTAAAGTGAGCGGGAGCGAGACAGAGCGAGACACAGCGAGACCGAGCAAGACACAGCAACAGAGCGAGCGAGACACAGCGACAGAGCGAGACACAGCAACAGAGCGAGCGAGACACAGAGACAGAGCGAGAGAGACACAGCGACAGAGACAGAGCGAGAGAGACACAGCGACAGAGACAGAGCGAGACACAGCGACAGAGACAGAGCGAGACACAGCGACACACAGCGACAGAGCAGAGCGAGACACAGCGACAGAGCGAGCGAGACACAGCGACAGAGCGAGCGAGACACAGAGACAGCGCGAGACACAGAGACAGCGCGAGACACAGAGACAGCGCGAGACACAGAGACAGAGCGAGACACAGAGACAGAGCGAGACACAGCGAGACACAGCGAGACACAGCGACAGAGCGAGACACAGCGACAGAGCGAGACACAGCGACAGAGCGAGACACAGCGACAGAGCGAGACACAGCGAGATTTTGTTTAAGTCTGAGTGACTAAACAACTGAGGGCTGTGTATGATAGTGAGACAGATAAAAATTATCATGTTCGTACATGTGTAACTGTGTATAATACCTGAAAGCCAGCTCCTGCAGCTTGGCCCAGACCTGGTATCTGTAGAAGCGCAGTGCGTTCTTCTGTCCCATGCTCTCTGTGACGTAGAACATAGCTCTCACCAGGCCTAGCACATAGCCATCCAGCAGCCAAGCCAGGAGCTGGCCTAGCACCCGCGTCCGATACGACAGCTCACTGGGCGGGCAGCGGCCTGGGGATGAGAGGGGTTAGAATGGGTGGACTGAAGGTAAGTAACAGATTTAATGGAAGCTGGATGGAGAAGGAGACAGAGAGAGAGAAGGGGGCATAGTTAAGAGTCTGGGAAAGTAGTGGAAGAGGAACTGACCTGTCTTGCTGATCTTCAGCCAATCACAGTCATTCACCTTCATCTTCCACATCAGCTCAGCCAATGACATCCTCTCAAACTTGCCCATGGACAGGAAGTTCCTGACTGCGGACAGGAATTTGAATCGGTTATGGTCCGACCCCCAGAACTCCGAGGGGACCACCGCGTTGAGGCACTCTCTGACAAAGAGGTACACCCGGTGAGGTGCACTGTGCTGGGGCAGGAGGGAGGCCATATCCCCCTGTCCCACTGCTGGACAAACCCTCTGCAGTATCTTAGAATAGGGACACCTCCTGTGTCGACGTAACAACTGACAAAACAGAGGCACCAAGGTGAAAAATCTTCTGGGAAGTCTCTCAGGCTTCCTTTCTGTTCCGTTCAGATAGGCCACGCCTTCAAAGAAGACCAGTCTCACTAAGTCTCGCCCCTGCAGTCGCCTGGGCCCCTCGTCCCTACTTTTCCTCTTCCTGTTTAGTAGGAAGCGGCGCATGCCCCGCCCTCCGTAGAGCATGCCCAGGGTGCGGATGAAACACTGGGAGTGGGGGAGCGGTGGGAACGACCCTGTTCTCCAACTAGGGCCCCCCTCTACATGGACGGTGGCCGATACGGGTCCAGACTGTTCTTCTACTGGTCTTGGGACTACAGCCGCTGGCCTTCTATGTCCTGTTTTCATTGACATCTGCTCGATATTACCTGTGCCGTTGGAGACCTGTTTAGAGCTCTCGGCGGGTGCTATGGTGACCATCACAGCCTCCAATGGTCTTCCGGGTCCAGACAGTTTCTCCATTGGCTTCCTGAGACGTTCCATTTCTGCTGACACCTGTTCCACATTGCTAGAACCATTGAAAACCTGTAGGCTCTGTGTGGGTCCCTTGGTGAGAGAAATAACCTCCACTGGTCTCTTGACCCCATTTGTTTCCAGTGTTCTGTGCTTACGATCGCTAGTCCCACTGGAGACTGTGGGAGCTTCTCTTTGAGTGCATCTCCTTTTTCCAGGCAAACACACATCTCCTTCCACCTCCTCCCTCTTCCTCTTCCCTCCCAAACTGACCTTGTCTCCCTTCCTTTTCCCAGTGTCTCTACCTCCATCCCTTCTCCTATTTCTCCCAGCAGAACCCTGAAATTCCCATCCCCCATTTCTGACCTCCTTACTTCTCCCTCTGCTGTTCCTAGTAGTACCATTCCGTTTGTATCCCAGGTGGAACCTAGAGATACCCGTTGACATGGAAACGCGGTCGTACACAGGCACGCCGCACACCTGGAACGCGGACGACGGCGGCACCGTCACGAACAAGGAACAGCTCTCCAGGAGGTACTTGGAGATGTCCGTGCCGAGGCGCTGGCAGGCCCTCTTCCATAAGTCGCTGCAGTGGATGTACACGGCACTCTGAGTGATCTCGCCATGAAACTTAAACTGGTCTGCGTCGCGGTCCTGGAACGTGTAACCATAACCGTGCGCCAGGACATTCCTTTTCTTTTTCCTCTTGATGTTGTTCAACACGAACGCCAACAGCTCAGGCACGGTGCTGATCTAAGGACGACATTTAAATCAATACGTCAACATAACTGGCACAATGTTTTGTGTGTGTCTGTCTCTGTGCATTTTAACCCATGGCTTTTGGGGGTCAAACATAGCACTGTAAAACAATACAAAACACCTCTCTTAAAAGTCAAATGTCAGTTCAAAACGTTGCATTTCATTGCAAATATTGAACCAAGCTGGCTAAGTAAAAACTCGGCTACTCCATGCTGTTAGATAGCTAGTTACTTAGACTACGCTTTAGTTCTGTAACTAGCCAACTACACATGTACCTGATTGCAGCTGGGGACGTCCTGTAGGGTTTTATCCGTGCAGACAAACACTCCCCGGACAAACGATATGAAGCGCGTTGTATCTGTCGGTTCGATGAGCACCGCTCTCTGTCCCTCCCTGAATACAATATGGTCTGCAAACTCCTCCAGGGTCTCGACGTGCCGATACAGAGAGCCGAGTATGCCGAGCACACGTGTCATATCGCCACTGGGCATTCTGAACGGATATCCTAGTTACTTACTACTACTACTACTATCTCGTAGTAAAGCTGCATTGTTGTGCCCATTTATTAATGTCACTCTGTGTAGCCTAGAGATGTCGTTTGTCTGTTTCGGAATCCGACAACCAGCGATACACCGTTCATACTTGTTTCTGATCCCACTTTCAGGCGCTCAACGAATCGGAAGCTAGAAAACGTCACCCTCTAACGTTAGTCCAAAATCAAGGTTTATTGGTCGCGTTATACGGTTTAGCAGATGTTATAACGAGTGTAGCGAAATGCTCATGTTACCAGCTCCTAACAATGCAGTAAATTGTTCACAATAAAAAAGTACACTATAATAATGAACTAGAAATAGAGAAATGCCGGAGAGAATGAACCCAAATTGCATTCTCAAGCCCCGGAAGCAGACATTCAACTTGCTATTCATCTGCTTCTCAAGTTTAATATTGGCCAAATAAATTCGGTACTTACCAAAGAATGGAGTTTCGCTGAGCAACTAATTTTATAGTGGTCGTTATGTACTTCTACAAAAAGGCCTAAATAAAAATGACATGCAACCCCCCCAAAAAATCCCGTGTCTGAATTAAAATCCAAGTATTGTTTTTGACCTATTCTGCACCCTCAATAAAATCACTCGGTTTATTTAGAAATATGCCATCACTGTAAAAAATAAATATATATATTTTTTTTAAGTATATTGTCTACTTAATCTACTTTGATGAAATATGATTGTATTCCGTGTAGCGCAGTGAAACAACAGATAGATATGACGTTCATAAAGTGTTGTAGGTGACACAGTGATTTCCTACTGCGGAATCAGCCGACCTGTGCTTGGCAGTAATGACCAGTGTTGCCAACTCATTTTCAGCGGAAGTTGCTTCAAGCAGGTTTAAATTTTTTTTAATAATAATTTAAACAAATATCAACAAACAAAAGAGGAATAGTCACATGCAAACAAGCATACAAACAAACTATTTACATTGCCAGGAATCCTAAACAAACAAATCATATCCATTACTAATACAAGTTTTAATTGCCTTTTTGTTTTCCATTTTAGTTAAAGTTTAAACTCATTTATTAAGTGAAAAAAGTTAGGTTTCTGAATTAGACCATTTGTGAATGTGAAATTGACCTAGTATTATTAGCAGTTGAATTAAATATACTACATTGCTAGAGGCAGGTTGATTTGTTGCTAAATGACGTTGTGGTATCATTACGTAGAATACACAATAACGTTGACTGCCATCTCGGCAAAACAAATAATATTTGTTCAGGTACAGAGACACCCACTACTTTCTGTATTTCTGGCTGTACAATTTTTGATTGACACATGTTGATTGATATTGAAAGTTCTGTTCAAGATCAAAACATTCGTGACCAACTATATTCATTGGGTTTGTCTCGTTGAACCCGTACTACTGCTGCTGCAGTCAGACAACAATGATTAGTAATTTACTGAAATTGCGGCAGGCCTTCCGCTGACGTCACTCACAATGCAGCCAGGCACGTGTGTTGTGACTTGAGTGCGTGCCAAGAGAAAATCGTTTTAGTGTCATTTAGAGGGGAAATGCGTGCATTTTAGCATTTGAGTCACTTTTCAAAAGTTGCTACAAGTTTCAAAAAGTTGTTAAAAGTAGCTACATTTGTTGCTAGGTGCTGTTTGAAAAAAAAGGTTGCCACGGTAGTTTGATATATTGCTAAATCTAGCAGCAAAATTGCTAAATTGGCATCATGAGTAACGGCGGATTATGTTGGAGATAGTTTGCGCATGCGCACTTGGTCATAAGCGACATTTTCAGACAGGGTATTTTTTTCAGTTGCATGTAACTTTTTATTTCGATTTCTAAATTTCCACCGGATATTTCCATCTCTGTCCATGAAACCGCTCGCAAATGGTATGAGCATTTTATAATGGTGTTTTCCCCACAGATTGCATTTTGGAACATGCGTGTGTATGTTAATCAACATTGTGATCTGTTCAGCCTTATTCATTTACATGGCGTATACCTCCACTACACTACTTTCATACTCCTCGTGGAGATTTGAGTATACGCAGAATCCAGTATATTGTGACGACCCTGGGTTTATTAGCGCGGAAATCAACCCTTGCCGCACGAGCATGCATTTGCGACACAGTCGATAGCATCGCCGGACCTCGGGCTCGAAGGTCGAGGGTTCGAGACCTGCTCCCTGCTGTTTCATTACAATATATAACAAAATATGTGCTGTTGTATAAAACAATGTAACTAAAATACAACGTAGAAATAATGAGCCGTGTCGAGAATACAGTATTTAAATACACAGTACAAAACCCCCATGGTAAAATGTATAGAATTGCAAGAAATTAGCTTCCGAGACTCAACATATATCTGTGTGTATATGGCCAGTGTGTGAATAGAAAAAGTGTGTATTTGCAGTAGTTATACAGGATGAGCCACGACGAGTCCAATCAGAGAGCCTCATTCATGGTGGCTCTCTGGTATAATGTGAATTGTATAGGACCAATATGAAAAACGTCTCATCTGCTACTGTACACACGTTTTATGTTCTGATAAAATCATAAGACGGTTTTAATTTAATGAACGACAGAACAAAGTATTGTTTATAGAATATACACCTGTGTGGGGGGGGGGACACACACGAGGTGAAAGCAAACAAAAACAGACCATCGTTTGGTTCAAAGCAAAAATACCACCAACCATAATTAAAACACACTTATTTAAATTTTAAAATAGCAAGGTAGTAGCCTATTTTAGTCCCTGGTACAGTCAGACCACCAGTAGTCTGACTATCATCTGTCTTACATTCTGCTCCACCCTTTCATTTTAAAAGGAAACCTTTCAACCAAATGACATGGCACTGTTACCAGGAACACCATCTTGGTTGAAACTTGACATCATTCAGAATCCATTTGATAGATTGTTTTTTCTTCTCCCCCCCCCAGTATAAACTAGTCAGATTAGTGATTACATCAAGGATGGGGGAGATTCTGTAAATTAGCGGTGGTTTTTACTCATCAAAAAGTCTTCAGAGATATATTCAGTCCAGCTCTTTTCCATCAGGTCAGTTAAAAGGAAAGTGGTGGGATCAGACCACCTGCTTATTAACAGGGGGGGGGGTCAGACCACCTGCATATTAACAGGGGGGGGGGGGGGGGGTTGAGTGGGGGATCAGACCACCTGCTTATTAACAGGGGGGGGGGTCAGACCACCTGCTTATTAACAGGGGGGGGGATCAGACCACCTGCATTTTAACAGGGGGGGGGGGGGGGGGGTTGAGTGGGGGATCAGACCACCTACTTATTAACAGGGGGGGGGGATCAGACCACCTGCTTATTAACAGGGGGGGGGGGGGGGGTTGAGTGGTGGGATCAAACCACCTGCATATTAACAAGGGGGGGGGGTTGAGTGGTGGGATCAGACCACCTGCTTATTAACAGGGGGGGGGGATCAGACCACCTGCTTATTAACAGGGGGGGGGGGGGGGGGGGTTGAGTGGTGGGATCAGACCAGGAGGGGGTTTGAGTGGTGGGATCAGACCACCAGCATATTAACAAGGGGGGGTTTGAGTGGTGGGATCAGACCACCAGCATATTAACGGGGGGGGGGGGGGGGGGGGGGGGGGGGGTTGAGTGGTGGGATCAGACCACCAGCATATTAACAGGGGGGGGTTTGAGTGGTATCTGTCCCAGGGTGAACCTCTTCCCTCCAAACTCCTTCAGTTCCTCTTCACTCAGCTGGCTGTGGGGGGTGAAGAGACTGTCTGCTGGGGCCATAACCCCAAACCCTCCACTCGCCTGTCCAAAACCACTTGCAGCCACTGGCGCTGCACTCCCGAAACCACTCCCTCCAAATGCCCCTCCTCCACCAGCGACCGTCGAGGCGAAGCTAAACCCGGACGCAGAGGCAGGAGCTCCGAAACCGGCTGTAGTTGGCTCCTTGTTGGCAGCAGGGGTGGCAAAGGAGAAACCTGCTGCCGAGGGAACAGTGGTGGCCATCGAGCCAATCCCAGTGGGAGCTGTTGGGACGGCTGACGCAGCACTGCCGAGAGCAGCAGAAGCTGCACCTGGTCCAGCAAAGCTGAAATTACTGGCACCTGAGGTGTCCTGGACTGGGACCTGTGCCGGCACTCCGAAACCTGAGGAGAGGAGGGAGAGTCCAGTTTGAGAGAAGTACCAGATATATAAACTATATAAAAAGAAACGTCCTCTCACTGTCAACTGCGTTAATTTTCAGCAAATTTAACATATGTAAATATTTTTATGAACATAAGATTCAACAACTGAGACATAAACTGAACATGTTCCACAGACATGTGACTAACAGAAATGGAATAATGTGTCCTTGAACAAAGGGGGGAGTCAAAATCAAAAGTAACAGTCAGTCTCTGGTGTGGCCACCAGCTGCATTAAGTACTGCAGTGCATCTCCTCCTCATGGACTGCACCAGATTTGCCAGTTATTACTGTGAGATGTTACCCCACTCTTCCACCAAGGCACCTGCAAGTTCCCAGACATTTCTGGGAGGAATGGACCTAGCCCTCACCCTCCGATCCAACAGGTCCCAGACGTGCTCCATGGGATTGAGATCCGGGCTCTTCTCTGGCCATGGCAGAACACTGACATCCCTGTCTTGCAGGAAATCACGCACAGAACAAGCAGTATGGCTGGTGGCATTGTCATGCTGGAGGGTCATGTCAGGATGAGCCTACAGGAAGTGTACCACATGAGGGAGGAGGATGTCTTCCCTGTAACGCACAGCGTTGAGATTGCCTGCAATGACAACAAGCTCAGTCCGATGATGCTGTGACACACCGCCCCAAACCATGACGGACCCTCCACCTCCAAATCGATCCCGCTCCAGAGTACAGGCCTCGATGGTACGCTCATTCCTTCGACTATAAACGTGAATCCAACCATCATCCCTGGTGAGACAAAACCGCGACTCGTCAGTGAAGAGCACTTTTTGCCAGTCCTGTCTGGTCCAGCGATGGTGGGTTTGCGCCCATAGGCGACATTGTTGCTGGTGATGTCTGGTGAGGACCTGCCTTACAACAGGCCTATAAGCCCTCAGTCCAGCCTCTCTCAGCCTATTGCGGACAGTCAGAACACTGATGGAGGGATTGTGCGTTCCTGGTGTAACTCGGGCAGTTGTTGTTGCCATCCTGTACCTGTCCCGCAGGTGTGATGTTCGGATGTACCAATCCTGTGCAGGTGTTGTTACACGTGATCTACCACTGCGAGGACAATCAGCTGTCCATCCTGTCTCCCTGTAGCGCTGTCTTAGGCGTCTCACAGTACGGACATTGCAATTTATTGCCCTGGCCACATCAGCACTCCTCATGCCTCCTTCCAGAATGCCTAAGGCACGTTCATGCAGATGAGCAGGTACCCTGAGCATCTTTCTTTTGGTGTTTTTCAGAGTCAGTAGAAAGGCCTCTTTAGTGTCCTAAGTCTTCATAACTGTGACCTTAATTGCCTACCGTCTGTAAGCTGTTAGTGTCTTAACGACCGTTCCACAGGTGCATGTTCATTAATTGTTTATGGTTCATTGAACAAGCATGGGAAACAGTGTTTAAACCCTTCACAATGAAGATCTGTGAAGCTATTTGGATTTTTACGAATTATCTTTGAAAGCCAGGGTCCTGAAAAAGGGACGTTTCTTTTCTTGCTGAGTTTATATCATCCTACGAGCCCACTATCCTCCTATCCCTCAGGCACAAACATTGGCACTCTCTCATGGGAACCGTATGTTCAATATAGGAATGGTAGAGGATTAGGAACGCAAGTAAATATTTAAAAGGACAACTGCATGTCCCACTAACATAGGAGTTAGAGGGTCTTATCCAGTTAACATAGGAGTTACAGGGGGTCTTATCCAGTTAATATAGGAGTTACAGAGGGTCTTATCCAGTTAACATAGGAGTTAGAGGGTCTTATCCAGTTAACATAGGAGTTACAGGGGGTCTTATCCAGTTAATATAGGAGTTAGAGGGGGTCTTATCCAGTTAATATAGGAGTTAGAGGGGGTCTTATCCAGTTAATATAGGAGTTAGAGGGTCTTATCCAGTCAACCTAGGAGTTAGAGGGTCTTATCCAGTCAACCTAGGAGTTACAGGGGGTCTTAGCCAGTTAATATAGGAGTTACAGGGGGTCTTATCCAGTTAATATAGGAGTTACAGAGGGTCTTATCCAGTTAATATAGGAGTTAGAGGGGGTCTTATCCAGTTAATATAGGAGTTAGAGGGGGTCTTATCCAGTTAATATAGGAGTTAGAGGGTCTTATCCAGTCAACCTAGGAGTTAGAGGGTCTTATCCAGTCAACCTAGGAGTTAGAGGGGGTCTTATCCAGTTAATATAGGAGTTACAGGGGGTCTTATCCAGTCAACATAGGAGTTACAGGGGGTCTTAGCCAGTCAACATAGGAGTTACAGGGGGTCTTAGCCAGTCAACATAGGAGTTACAGGGGGTCTTAGCCAGTCAACATAGGAGTTACAGGGGGTCTTAGCCAGTCAACATAGGAGTTACAGGGGGTCTTATCCAGTTAATATAGGAGTCAGAGGGTCTTATCCAGTCAACATAGGAGTTAGAGGGTCTTATCCAGTTAATATAGGAGTTACAGGGGGTGTTATCCAGTTAACATAGGAGTTAGAGGGTCTTATCCAGTTAATATAGGAGTTACAGGGGGTCTTATCCAGTCAACATAGGAGTTAGAGGGGGTCTTAGCCAGTCAACATAGGAGTCAGAGGGGGTCTTATCCAGTCAACCTAGGATTTAGAGGGTCTTATCCAGTTAACATAGGAGTTAGAGGGTCTTATCCAGTTAATATAGGAGTTACAGGGGGTCGTATCCAGTCAACATAGGAGTTAGAGGGTCTTATCCAGTTAATATAGGAGTTAGAGAGTCTTAGCCAGTTAATATAGGAGTCAGAGGGTCTTATCCAGTTAATATAGGAGTTACAGAGGGTCTTAGCCAGTTAATATAGGAGTTAGAGGGTCTTAGCCAGTCAACATAGGAGTTACAGAGGGTCTTAGCCAGTCAACCTAAGAGTTACAGAGGGTCTTAGCCAGTCAACCTAGGAGTTACAGAGGGTCTTAGCCAGTCAACCTAGGAGTTACAGAGGGTCTTAGCCAGTCAACCTAGGAGTTACAGAAGGCCTCCATGCCTGTATTCCATTTGTATTGTCTTCCTATGAAGAACACAGGCTACAGCAGATCTTACCTGTTCCGAAGCCAGATGGTGCTGAGGACCCAAAGCCGGTCACTGGTGTCGACCCAAAACCTCCAGACGCTGCCTGTGGCGCTGGGTTGTCCAGCTCTGCAAGCTGGGAGAGACGAGAGAGTATTACTCACCTGGTACATACAAGGCTTTCTATGTGTCTTGTCGTATTACTACAGAAAGTAGTGTGTGTGTGTGTTACCATAGCGACTCTGGTGTTGCCGCTCATAGCCCTCAGCTCCTGGACTCTGCCTCTCCATTGGTTGACCAGCTGATTGATGACGTTAGCCTACAAACACAAGGAAGGCTGCTGTCAGTATTGATTGAAATTCATTTCTCAGTAAAAAACACACAGACATATATATGTAATGTGATGCTATCTGGAATCCCTGTCCTTAAGTTAGAATCACTGTTGGGAACAAGGAATTTAAGCCCCTAAACCTCTCATTGGGCGCTGCACTGCGGATGCTTCAGCCTCTCCTACATAATGTGTGACCTCCCTCTCCCCTGTCCTACATAATGTGTGACCTCTCTCTCCCCTCGGCTCCAGCCTCTCCTACATAATGTGTGACCTCTCTCTCTCCCCTCTCCTACATAATGTGTGACCTCTCTCTCCCTTCTCCTACATAATGTGTGACCTCCCTCTCCCCTGTCCTACATAATGTGTGACCTCTCTCTCCCCTCTCCTACATAATGTGTGACCTCCCTCTCCCCTGTCCTACATAATGTGTGACCTCGCTCTCCCCTCTCCTACATAATGTGTGACCTCCCTCTCCCCTCTCCTACATAATGTGTGACCTCTCTCTCCCCTCTCCTACATAATGTGTGACCTCTCTCTCCCCTCTCCTACATAATGTGTGACCTCTCTCTCCCCTCTCCTACATAATGTGTGACCTCCCTCTCCCCTCTCCTACATAATGTGTGACCTCCCTCTCCCCTCTCCTACATAATGTGTGACCTCTCTCTCCCCTCTCCTACATAATGTGTGACCTCCCTCTCCCCTCTCCTACATAATGTGTGACCTCCCTCTCCCCTGCCCTACATAATGTGTGACCTCTCTCTCCCCTCTCCTACATAATGTGTGACCTCTCTCTCCCCTCTCCTACATAATGTGTGACCTCCCTCTCCCCTCTCCTACATAATGTGTGATCTCCCTCTCCCCTCTCCTACATAATGTGTGACCTCCCTCTCCCCTCTCCTACATAATGTGTGACCTCCCTCTCCCCTCTCCTACATAATGTGTGACCTCCCTCTCCCCTCTCCTACATAATGTGTGACCTCTCTCTTCCCTCTCCTACATAATGTGTGACCTCCCTCTCCCCTCTCCTACATAATGTGTGACCTCCCTCTCCCCTCTCCTACATAATGTGTGACCTCCCTCTCTCCTGTCCTACATAATGTGTGACCTCCCTCTCCCCTCTCCTACATAATGTGCGACCTCCCTCTCCCCTCTCCTACATAATGTGCGACCTCCCTCTCCCCTCTCCTACATAATGTGCGACCTCCCTCTCCCCTCTCCTACATAATGTGCGACCTCCCTCTCCCCTCTCCTACATAATGTGTGACCTCCCTCTCCCCTGTCCTACATAATGTGTGACCTCCCTCTCCCCTCTCCTACATAATGTGTGACCTCCCTCTCCCCTGTCCTACATAATTTGTGACCTCTCTCTCCCCTCTGCTCCAGCCTCTCCTACATAATGTGTGACCTCCCTCTCCCCTGTCCTACATAATGTGTGACCTCTCTCTCCCCTCTCCTACATAATGTGTGACCTCTCTCTCCCCTCTCCTACATAATGTGTGAACTCCCTCTCCCCTCTCCTACATAATGTGTGAACTCCCTCTCCCCTCTCCTACATAATGTGTGACCTCCCTCTCCCCTGTCCTACATAATGTGCGACCTCCCTCTCCCCTGTCCTACATAATGTGTGACCTCTCTCTTCCCTCTCCTACATAATGTGTGACCTCTCTCTCCCCTCGGCTCCAGCCTCTCCTACATAATGTGTGACCTCTCTCTCCCCTCTGCTCCAGCCTCTCCTACATAATGTGTGACCTCTCTCTCCCCTCTCCTACATAATGTGTGACCTCTCTCTCCCCTCTGCTCCAGCCTCTCCTACATAATGTGCGACCTCCCTCTCCCCTCTCCTACATAATGTGCGACCTCCCTCTCCCCTCTCCTACATAATGTGCGACCTCCCTCTCCCCTCTCCTACATAATGTGCGACCTCCCTCTCCCCTCTCCTACATAATGTGCGACCTCCCTCTCCCCTCTCCTACATAATGTGCGACCTATCTCTCCCCTCTCCTACATAATGTGTGACCTCCCTCTCCCCTCTCCTACATAATGTGCGACCTCCCTCTCCCCTCTCCTACATAATGTGCGACCTCCCTCTCCCTCTGCTCCAGCCTCTCCTACATAATGTGTGACCTCTCTCTCCCCTCTGCTCCAGCCTCTCCTACATAATGTGTGACCTCTCTCTCCCCTCTCCTACATAATGTGTGACCTCCCTCTCCCCTCTCCTACATAATGTGCGACCTCCCTCTCCCCTCTCCTACATAATGTGTGACCTCCCTCTCCCCTCTCCTACATAATGTGCGACCTCCCTCTCCCCTCTCCTACATAATGTGCGACCTCCCTCTCCCTCTGCTCCAGCCTCTCCTACATAATGTGTGACCTCCCTCTCCCCTCTCCTACATAATGTGCGACCTCTCTCTCCCCTCTCCTACATGGGTGACCTCTCTCTCCCCTCTCCTACATAATGTGTGACCTCTCTCTCCCCTCTCCTACATAATGTGCGACCTCCCTCTCCCCTCTCCTACATAATGTGCGACCTCTCTCTCCCCTCTCCTACATAATGTGTGACCTCTCTTTCCCCTCTCCTACATAATGTGCGACCTCCCTCTCCCCTCTCCTACATAATGTGTGACCTCCCTCTCCCCTCTCCTACATAATGTGCGACCTCCCTCTCCCCTCACCTACATAATGTGTGACCTCTCTCTCCCCTCTCCTACATAATGTGTGACCTCTCTCTCCCCTTTGCTCCAGCCTCTCCTACATAATGTGTGACCTCTCTCTCCCCTCTCCTACATAATGTGTGACCTCTCCCCTCTGCTCCAGCCTCTCCTACATAATGTGTGACCTCTCTCTCCCCTCTCCTACATAATGTGTGACCTCTCTCTCCCCTCTGCTCCAGCCTCTCCTACATAATGTGTGACCTCTCTCTCCCCTCTCCTACATAATGTGTGACCTCTCTCTCCCCTCTCCTACATAATGTGTGACCTCTCTCTCCCCTCTGCTCCAGCCTCTCCTACATAATGTGTGACCTCTCTGCTCCAGCATCTCCTACATAATGTGTGACCTCTCCCCTCTGCTCCAGCCTCTCCTACATAATGTGTGTATATCAGAGGGGTTGGTTAAAAACAGAAGACAAATGTTTGTCTCATATGTATCAATAAAGTATTGTTCATGACATTGAATCCCAGTGCAGATGGCTTCACGTTATCCAGTGTTCATGACATTGAATCCCAGTGCAGATGGCTTCACGTTATCCAGTGTTCATGACATTGAATCCCAGTGCAGATGCCTTCACGTTATACAGTGTTGATGCAGATAAAGGGACACATGCATGTGATTCTACTCACATATCCCTGCAGGTCTCCAGACGGCTTGGTGTTGTAGTACTCCAGTCTCAGCTCCTCTGGAGAGAGCTCTGTGAACCCTGCACAGAGGAGGAGACCCGGTTCAATGCCGTCCACATCCATTCAATATACTGGAGTTAACATCACAGCCAATCTAATATAGCCTGCTACTTCTGCTACTACTACAGCTACAACTACTACTACTACTACTACTACTGCTACTACTACAGCTACTACTACAGCTACTACTACAGCTACTACTACAGCTACTACTACTACTTCTGCTACTACTACAGCTACAACTACTACTACTACTACTACTACTACTGCTACTACTACAGCTACTACTACAGCTACTACTACTACAGCTACTACTACAGCTACTACTACTACTACTACTACTACTACTGCTACTACTACTACTACTACTACTGCTACTACTACTCTACTACAGCTACTACTACAGCTACTACTACAGCTACTACTACAACAGCTACTACTACTACTACTACAGCTACTACTACTACTAACTACTACTACTACTTCTACTACAGCTACTACAGCTACTACTACTACTACTTCTACTACAGCTACTACTACAGCTACTACTACAACAGCTACTACTACTACAACAGCTACTACTACAGCTACTACTACTACTACTGCTACTACTACTTCTACTACAGCTACTACTACAGCTACAACTACTACTACTACTACTACTGCTACTACTACTTCTACTACAGCTACAACAGCTACTACTACAACAGCTACTACTACTACTACAACAGCTACTACTACTACAGCTACAACAGCTACTACTACTACAGCTACTGTTTTTACTACTTCTACTACAGCTACAACTACTACTACAACAGCTACTACTACAACAGCTACTACTACTACTACTACTACTACTACAGCTACTACTACTAATACTGTTACTATCACTACTACTACAGCTACAACTACTACTACTACTACTACTGCTACTGTTACTGTTACTACAACTACTACTACTGTTACTGTTACTACTACAACAGCTACTACAGCTACAACTACTACTACAACAGCTACTACTACCACTACTACTACAGCTACTACTACTAATACTGTTACTATCACTACTACTACAGCTACAACTACTACAGCTACAACTACTACTACTACAGCTACTACTACAACAGCTACTACTACCACTACTACTACAGCTACTACTACTACTGTTACTGTTACTACTACAACAGCTACTACCACTACTACTACAGCTACAACTACTACTACTACTACAACAGCTACTACTACTACTACTACAGCTACTACTACTACAACAGCTACTACTACTACTACTGTTACTATCACTACTACTACTACAACAGCTACTACAACAGCTACTACTACTACTACTACTACTACAGCTAATACTACTACTACTACAGCTACTACAGCTACTACTACAACAGCTACTACTACTACTACAACAGCTACTACTACTACAACAGTTACTTCTGATACTACTACTACTACTGTTACTATTGCTACTACTACTACTACTACAGCTACTACAACAACAGCTACTACTACTACTACAGCTACTACTACAACAGCTACTACTACTACTACAACAGCTACTACAACTACTACAACTGTTACTTCTGATACTACTACTACTGTTACTACTGCTACTACTACTACAGCTACTGCTACTACATCAAGATCTATCCAAGATGTTCCTTCCATCCCAACTGAGGTAATGGTAAACAACCATGTTTTTATTCATTTATTTTATTTCACCTTTATTTAACCCGGTAGGAAATGTATCAAATTAACACTGGTGATAGATGTGCAGATGATGATGTGCAAGTAGAAATACTGGTGTGCAAAAGAGCCAAAAAATTAATAAAAACAATATGGGGATGAGGTAGTTGGATGGGATATTTACAGATGGGCTGTGTACAGCTGCAGCGATCGGTAAGTTGCTCAGATAGCTGATGCTTAAAGTTAGTGAGGGAGATATAAGTCTCCAACTTCAGCAATTTTTGCAATTCGTTCCAGTCATTAGCAGCAGAGAACTGGAAGGAAAGGCGGCCAAAGGAGGTGCTGGCTTTGGGGATGACTAGTGAGATATACCTGCTGGAGCGCGTGCTACGGGGCCCATGTGGGGAGGCAGGGTAGCCTAGTGGTTAGAGCGTTGGACTTGTAACCAAAAGGTTGCAAGTTCAAATCCCCAAGCTGACAAGGTACAAATCTGTCGTTCTGCCCCTGAACAGGCAGTTAACCCACTGTTCCTAGGCCGTCGTTGAAAATAAGAATTTGTTCTTAACTGACTTGCCTAGTTAAATAGAGGTTAAAAAAATAAGTGTGTGTGTGTGATAGTGTCAAACTAACCAGACTATCCTATAGTGGGACAGACCAAAGCTAGGCTGTTTCTCTTACCTGAGATGGTTGCTTTGAGGACAGAGTAACAGGAGAAAAGCCACTGGCCTGAAGTCTCCCAGATCTCCATATCTTTCTGGATGGTCTCCCTGGTGAGGAGACAAGGCATTCTGATAACAGGCCATTTCATTTACAGACTACTTTGTCAGGGACTCATTTTTATATATATATATATATATATATATATATATATATATATATATATATATATATATATATATATATATATATATATAGTTGAAGTGTACCTATGGTGAAAATTACAAGTGGGAGAACTTGCACAATTGGTAGCTGACTAAATACTTTTTTGCCCCACTGTATATATACATGTGTGTGTGTGTGTGTGTGTCAATTCTGAATCCCATTGAGAAAATTGTTCCCACCCAAGCAATCAGTGGACTTACAAGTGTTTTTCATTGTCTTCCCCTTCTCCTCTCCCACCTTTGTCAAAGCTGCTTTGAGTGTTTAAGGCAGAAAATCTGTTTTGGTTTGGAGAGGAGGCTGCGAAACTGAAGTTAGAGCTCTGGGCTTGGCTGTCCCTTCCTCCTCCTCCTCCTGGACCCCAGTTGTTGCCACCCTGCTGGGAAGAGAAGGATGACGGCTGGACGTAGTTTCCTCCTCCAGACCTCTGAGCTGGGTTCACCCACACTCTGTTCCCAAACCCTGAAAACAGGACGTTCATAGATTTGACTACCCTTATATTGGACGGGAGAAATGTGTTTCTAGGCTGCATAACATGATGACCGACTATCAATTCATTAGCTTCAATAGCCCATCAGTTTCTGTTAAAAAAAATGTTTTCGTTTTTTTACTTGCCCGAACCTCTGCTGTTTACTGCAAGAGTAATCTCACCAGCCCAGAGCCAAACCTCGCCCGAAGGTTCACAGCCCAGAGCCAAACCTCGCCCGAAGGTTCACAGCCCAGAGCCAAACCTCGCCCGAAGGTTCACAGCCCAGAGCCAAACCTCGCCCGAAGGTTCACAGCCCAGAGCCAAACCTCGCCCGAAGGTTCACAGCCCAGAGCCAAACCTCGCCCGAAGGTGTACATTAAGAGATATTTCCTGGTCAGGAATAAATATCAGCATGTTTGATGTTTATACAGCGCCTTCGGGAAAGTATTCAGACCCCTTGACTTTTCCCAAAGCTTGTTACGTTACAGCCTTATTCGAAAATGGATCACATTTTATTAAATCCTCAGCAACGTATTCACAATACCCCATAATGACAAAGTCAAAACAGGTTAAGAAATGTTGCTAATGTATTAAAAATAAAAACAGAAATACCTTATTTACATAGGTAGTCAGACCCTTTGCTAGGAGACTCGAAATTGAGCTCAGGTGCATCCTGTTTCCATTTATCATCCTTGATATGTTCCTACAACATATCAAGGATCCACCTGTGGTAAATTCAACTGATTGGACATGATTTAGAAAGGCACACATCTGTCTATATAAGGTCCCACGGTTGACAGTCCATGTCAGAGCAAAAACCAAGCCATGAGGTCAAAGTAATTGTCCATAGAGCTCGAGACTGGATTGTGCCTTCCAGAAGGACAACCATCTCTGCAGCACTCCACCAAATCAGGCCTTTATGGTAGAGTGGCCAGAAGGATGCCACTCCTCAGTAAAAGGCACATGACAGCCCGCTTGGAGTTTGCCAAAAGGCACCTAAAGTACTCTCAGACCATGAGAAACAAGATTCTCTGGTCTGATGAAACCAAGATTGAACTCTTTGGCCTGAATGCCACGATTCACTTCTGGAGGAAACCTGGCATCATCCCTACAGTGAAGCATGGTGGTGGCAGCATCATGCTGTGGGGATGTTTTTCAGCAGCAGGGACTGGGAGACTAGTCAAGATCGACGGAAAGATGAACGGAGCAAAGTACAGAGAGATCCTTGATGAAAACCTGCTCCAGAGTGCTCAGAACCTCAGACTGGGACGAAGGTTAACCCCTCAGCAGAACAACGACCCTAAGCACACAGCCAAGACAATGCAGGAGTGGCTTTGGGAGAAATCTCTGAATGTCCTCGAGTGGCCCTGCCAGAGCCCAGACTTGAACCCAATCTAGCATCTCTGGAAAGACCTGCTGCCAAAGCAGCAGCTACTCTTCCTGGGGTCCAGCAAAGTTAAGGCAGTTTATACAATTTTAAAACATTACAATACATTCACAGATTTCACAACACACAGAGTGCCATCAAGCTCACATGAGGTTGTAAGTAACAAGAACATTTCCCAAGACATAGACATATTTGGTTTGGGTAGAAAGCTTAAATTCCTTTTAATCTATCTGCACTGTCCAATTTACAGTAGCTATTACAGTGAAAGAATACCATGCTATTGTTTGAGGAGAGTGCACAGCTATGAACCTGAAAAGTATTAATAAACCAATTAGGCGCATTTGGACAGTCTTGATACAAAATTTTAACAGAAATGCAATGGTTCAATGGATCACTCTAAAACGTTGCACACCCACTGCTGCCATCTAGTGGCCAAAATCTAAATTGCGCCTGGGCTAGAATAATACATTATGGCCTTTCTCTTGCATTTCAAAGATGACGGTACAAAAAATGTTTTTTTCTTTGTATTATCTTTTACCAGATCTAATGTGTTATATTCTCCTACATTCATTTCCGCAAACTTCAAAGTGTTTCCTTTCAAATTGTATCAATAATATGCATATCCTTGCTTTAGGTCCTGAACTACAGGCAGTTAGAGTTGGGTATGTCCTTTTAGGTGAAAATTGAAAAAAAAGGGGGAGGATCCTTAAGAGGTTTTTAATTAACAAAGTACTGAGTAAAGGGTCTCAATACTTATGTAAATGTGATTTCTATTTTTTTTTTTTTATAAAATAGCAAACATTTCAAAAATCTCAAATTTGGAGGTTGGTGTGTGAAAGCAACGTTGAATCAAAGAAAGCACCGGCACCGCGGCGAAATCAGTGGGATCTCGCATTGTTTTCAACACACGGTTTGAAAAAGCACATAATCAAACGAATCTCCAGAGGTCATTGATGACGTGGTAATGCTGCTTTGAAACGAGCAACCTAGATTTTTGTATTTTTTAACTAACTAAACATTTACAAAGGACGGTGGGTCCATTGCATGATTTAGGATGTTACATTTTTAAAAACTGAACAGCCAATCGAAACTCATAATTTAAAAAGATTAGAAACTGGTACGGTAAGTATTGTGATAATATCGTATTGTGATTTTCTTGGCAAAGAAAACTTTACTTTTTAACAAAAAAATTGAGCGATCTTTTCACCTGCAAAGGTGAAATATCTTGATAAAAAAAACAAAAAGCTTCCAGCAGAAGTCGGCTCCTGTCAGTTCTGGGATTATGGATCTTAATGGTGACGGAACTACATGAGATTGTATTTTGGATTTCGTGGTCGCACACAGATGTGGGTGCAAGTGGTGATTCACAAATGTGTATTCTCGCTTGTCAAATCTACAACGGTGGTAAAGTTTTGACGTTTAAATACATTCAACAAGAACTGAAAGCATTATTTATTTTCGCAACGGTTACAAATCCATTTACGAGTATGAACATTCTGCTGCAAATTTTGAATCGGCACATTGTTCTGTCACGTTACCAAGAGATTCGTAAGCTTGTAGAAAGTTTAGTAAATTTGTAGAAAGGGATTCACAAGTCAAATTGCCATGAATAAAATGTCCGTAGTTTATACTTGCCCATACCATAACCCCACCGTCACCATGGGGCACTCTGTTCACAACGGTGACATCAGCAAACCGCTCGCCCACATAACGCCATACACGTGGGACTGCGGTTGTGAGGCTAGTTGGACATAATGCCAAATTCTTAAAAACCGACGTGGAAGCGGCTTATGGTAGAAAAATTAACATTCAATTCTCTGGTAACAACCCTGGCGGACATTCCTGCGGTCAGCATCCCAATTGCACACTCATTCGAGACATCTGTGGCATTGTGTTGTGACAAAACTACACATTTTAAAATAGACGTTTATTATCCCCAGCACAAGTTGCACCTGCGTAATGATCATGCCATTTAAATCAGCTTTTTGATATGATACACTTGTCAAGTGGATGGATTACCTTGGCAAAAGAGAAATTATCACAAACAAATTTATGGACAATTTTGGAGAAATAAGCTTTTTTTGTTCATATGGAACATTTCTGGGATATTTTTTATTTCAGCTCATGAAAAATGGGACCAACACATTACATGTTGCGTTTATATTTTTGTTCAGTATTGATCCCACGTGGATTACGACAGTCCCCTTCTTCTGGTGTAAAATGATAGGAAGCAGCCTAATGCGCTGTACCCGAGCCCTAGGATAGGTTTCTGCCCCGGGAACCAAGATGTTTCTTGCCATAGAGCTGGATTATAATGAGAGGAGGTTCCGGAATTTTTAAGCGGCTTGAGCCGCAAAACCCGTTGTGGCTGACGGAGGAGCCGGTAAACAATTGTTGCACTGAAACAACCGGTTGATCCACATTGTCCCGGAAGAGCACATAGTAGCCACTTCTGTTTCCTCTGATAGTCCTCTGCCAGTAAACAATTGTTGCACTGAAACAACCGGTTGATCCACATTGTCCCGGAAGAGCGCATAGTAAATACAACTCCTCCATAAAATGCTCCATGTTTCCTCTGAACAGGGAAGCCTCCATGAGAAGAGACATAGCAACAGACTCCAGAGTCAGAGATAAAGATGATTACCTGTAAATGTCAAATTACAAGTTTGCGACCGTTGTTAAATCTTTCACACATCATGATACAAACTTGCGAAATTAAATGACACATTTGCTAATCGTACTTGCAAACACATCTCAATGTGCGACCACGAAATTCAAACTCACATCATATTGTCATCGTTATAATCCCGTATTCAGATGACAGTGTGACGTCAAGCTGAGAACGTCATCATCGCGTAGTATTGTTACGCTTAGAACACACCAACAGCGAAACATGTTGGTCCAACAGAATTACATTCATTCCCAATGAAACGCTGCGTTTGCCTTGCAGTGCGTTCTTTGTGGTGCATATGTTGAATTTATCGAACGTATGCGTAGACGGCTTGACAGAAATGGTAGCAGGAGGTGAATGTTGAACACATATCCAGATGGTGCGTACTATTTTAGCGCAATGACGACGTCGGTGCCTTTGAAGCGTTCGTGTGACACAAGCGTCGTGTGTGGAATCAGTAGTGTTTAAAACAAAAACTAAATCAGATCTCCGTTCTCAATCGTTCCATGACTAGCTACAGTATAGCAGAAAAAGACTGGGAGCTACTACAACTAGGTACTCCTTACCTCCTCCCCCGCCTCTGTTGGACTGTTGAGGGGGGCGGCTGTTGTACTCTCCACCGTAGCCGCCACCGCCTGCTTTTGGGTGCTCATTCCAACACTTGTCGCCATATCGACACCGGCCTTGCATCCAAAAGTTGCACACCGGCATAGTGTTGCTGGATTTAAAGTTGTCGGTGCGGTGAATGAAACAAAATCCTCTCGTTTCCCACTATAGTTTTCATCACCACATTGTTTTCGTTCAGATTACGCCATTTTGAAAATGTCGCAGGGCTATGACGTCGGTTTTAAAGTGGGTTTAATGCAACAGGGCGCCCTTGTGTTTGGTTTTGGTACTGCAGCCAGGAAAGTAACTCAATCAACAAAATCATCAGACCGTGTAGAAAATAGTACAGTAAATAATTATATACCTGTAAATAGGCAATTAAATAATTATATTACCAAAGACCATACAATTTATAGTATTATTGTGTGTGTGTGTATATGAGTGAGTGTTCAAATGCTGTAAATAAATAGCCTCTGTTTAGAGCATCAAAATTGTCTTGATTGTCAGTGTTGATAGTACAGTTGCCATGTAAACTGTTATTTGTAGCTTATAGGTGAAAGTATTGCGAGACAGAGAGGATGGAGGGAGTGAAAGAGGGAGGAGGAGGGAGTAAAAGAGGGAGGAGGAGGGAGGAGGAGGGAGTGAAAGAGGGAGGAGGAGGGAGGAGGAGGGAGTAAAAGAGGGAGGAGGAGGGAGTGAAAGAGGGAGGAGGAGGGAGTGAAAGAGGGGGAGGAGGAGGGAGTGAAAGAGGGAGGAGGAGGGAGTAAAAGAGGGAGGAGGAGGGAGTAAAAGAGGGAGGAGGAGGGAGTGAAAGAGGGAGGAGGAGGGAGTGAAAGAGGGAGGAGGAGGGAGTGAAAGAGGGAGGAGGAGGGAGTAAAAGAGAGGAGGAGGAGGGAGTGAAAGAGGGAGGAGGAGGGAGTGAAAGAGGGAGGAGGAGGGAGTGAAAGAGAGAGGAGGGAGTGAAAGAGAGAGGAGGAGGGAGTGAAAGGGAGGAGGAGGGAGTGAAAGGGAGGAGGAGGGAGTGAAAGGGAGGAGGAGGAGGGAGTGAAAGAGAGGAGGAGGAGGGAGTGAAAGAGAGGAGGAGGAGGGAGTGAAAGAGGGAGGAGGGGTGAAAGAGGGAGGAGGGAGTGAAAGAGGGGAGGAAGGAAAGAGAGGAGGGAGTGAAAGAGAGGAGGAGGAGGGAGTAAAAGAGAGGAGGAGGAGGGAGTAAAAGAGAGGAGGAGGAGGGAGTGAAAGAGAGGAGGAGGAGGGAGTGAAAGAGAGGAGGAGGAGGGAGTGAAAGAGAGGAGGAGGAGGGAGTAAAAGAGTGGAGGAGGAGGGAGTAAAAGAGAGGAGGAGGAGGGAGTAAAAGAGAGGAGGAGGAGGGAGTGAAAGAGAGGAGGAGGAGGGAGTGAAAGAGGGGAGGAGGAGGGAGTAAAAGAGAGGAGGAGGGAGTAAAAGAGAGGAGGAGGAGGGAGTAAAAGAGAGGAGGAGGAGGGAGTAAAAGAGTGGAGGAGGAGGGAGTAAAAGAGAGGAGGAGGAGGGAGTAAAAGAGAGGAGGAGGAGGGAGTGAAAGAGAGGAGGAGGAGGGAGTGAAAGAGGGAGGAGGAGGGAGTGAAAGAGGGAGGAGGAGGGAGTGAAAGAGGGAGGAGGAGGAGGGAGTGATAGAGAGGAGGAAGAAGGAGGGACACAGAATGAGTGTCTGTGGGATTGGCCAACTCCACCGTTTCACCGGTGGTGGCGTAGTCTTTAGGGGCTTTGCCATGACAACACACAACCTGTTGAGGTGCATCTCATGTTCCTTTTACCTGGAGGTCTGTGCAGCGTTCACACAGTACCACAGTCATGTCGGTTACCTAACGCTCTAACCCAGAGTTCACACAGTACCACAGTCACTTCACTGGCTACCTAACCACCTACCCATACAGATAGAGAGACACATCACACAGTACCACAGTCACTTCACTGGCCTAACGCTCTAACCACTAGGCTACCTACCGCCCCCATACAGATAGAGAGACACACACCACACACAGTACCACAGTCATGTCGGTTACCTAACGCTCTAACCCAGAGTTCACACAGTACCACAGTCATGTCGGTTACCTAACGCTCTAACCCAGAGTTCACACAGTACCACAGTCACTTCACTGGCCTAACGCTCTAACCCATAGTTCACACAGTACCAGTCACTTCACTGGCCTAACGCTCTAACCCAGAGTTCACACAGTACCACAGTCACTTCACTGGCCTAACGCTCTAACCACTAGGCTACCTACCGCCCCCATACAGATAGAGAGACACACACCACACACAGTACCACAGTCATTTCACTGGCCTAACGCTCTAACCACTAGGCTACCTACCGCCCCCATACAGAGAGAGACACACCACACACAGTACCACAGTCATGTCGGTTACCTAACGCTCTAACCACTAGGCTACCTACCGCCCCCATACAGATAGAGAGACACACCACACACACACAGTACCACAGTCACTTCGGTTACTGGCCTAACGCTCTAACCACTAGGCTACCTACCGCCCCCATACAGATAGAGAGACACACACACACACAGTACCACAGTCACACTGGCCTAACGCTCTAACCACTAGGCTACCTACCGCCCCCATACAGATCACACCACACACACAGTACCACAGTCACTTCGGTTACTGGCCTAACGCTCACCCACAGTCACTTCACTGGCCTAACGCTCTAACCACTAGGCTACCTACCGCCCCCATACAGATAGAGACACACACACCACACACAGTACCACAGTCATGTCGGTTACCTAATGCTCTAACTGCTAGGCTACCTACCGCCCCCATACAGATAGAGACACACACCACAGTATCGCAAATCACAGATCACATGCACCTGCATACACTGACACTGTAAGTCACTCCATCCTAATATTCCTGCACATAGTATGTGTTCTGGTTATTGTTGACAACAATGTCCATGCTAATGTGAGTCTGTCTGCCTGCCTGATTGTCTGACTGTCTACCTGTCTGTCTGCCTGTGAGTAAAAGGAGTTTGATACTTGGTGCCTGAGAACATGTCTGCTAGATGACATGAATACAGAGGGTGTCATTGTGTTCTTAGATTCAGTAATTCCTAAAAAAAAATCTCTCTCTCTCTCTCTCTCTCAAAAAAGAAAGTCTTCAGTGACATTGGGCATGCTGATGATGTGGGGCTGTCCTGAGTCATAACTCACTGTTCCTAGGCCGTCATTGAAAATAAGAATTTGTTCTTAACTGACAGCATCCAAGAGGACACTTCCACTAGTGGTTAGAGCATTGGACTACTGTGTCATGGTTTTCATCTAGACTCTAACCTCATCATTCACACCACATCAACCTGCACCACTAATCCTAGGAGGACAGGAAGTACCAGTGGTAACAACAACTAAGTATCTTAGTTTTCATCTAGACTCTAACCTCAGTGGTGACACTTGTGGAGCAGTCAGTGAGGAAGGCCTCAAAACGTTCTTGACAGAAATGGCCTACCCACTGAAGAACTGGGTCACAGTATACACTACACTGGTCAGGCCTTGTCTGGAATACGTTGGAGTGCTGTTAGTTGGATGTAACAACAAGCAGCAGGCCCAACTGGACAGGGTGCAGATGAGGGCTCTGAGGATCATCTCCAGAGGTGTAGCAGTCCAACCACAGCTCCCACCATTACAGAGTAAAACCAGAATGGGCTGCAGTGCACAACCAGGCTCCAAAGAACCAGACAGGAAATGGTTATGTATTGTTGCCCATACGAGCCGTCTAAAAAACAACACCACTCTGCCCTTCTGTCAGACTGTACAACAACTATTTTACCCCCCCCAAAAAACACTTCTTCTAAAGAGGACTGATAGTCATCTAAGAAACGCTTACTACACATTTGTTATCAAATTAAACTTCTCTCCCACTCACAGTCTCTGTAACTATTTAAAAATACAGAACAGTCTGATATTACCAATTATTTGCTCGGTCATATCAAAACAATCACCACCCAGAGTCAGTTCTAGAGGAGGCGCAGGCAATGATGTTATAGAGAGACATATTTAAGTAATAATGCCCGAGAAACCGGTGTTAGTTGGATATATTGTCAAGGATGTTAGGCCAGAGAAGATGTTGGCAAACCGTGCCAAGATATCCTCCAGACACTGGCTATAAGGACATTATCACTTTTATACAACACATTACCAACATATTCAAATAATGATTGACATATATATATATTTTTAAATTAATTTATTAATACTATTTCATCCTTCCACGAGATATAGTCCCGACACAAATCTAGGGTTGCTACCCAAGACGGCTGGTAATTTGTTCTATCGGTTCGGTTGCCAGAGAGTTTGTGTATCTATGATTCTTCCCATCCAATCAGAGATAACACTAACCTTATACTTGAACCCATGAACTCTGTGTGCACTTATGATTCAAAACCCATTACCTAGTTATTCTTCCTCCATTGCTTATTTACACCCTATTGTGGTTTGGTACCCCACACACGTATAATCCGTAGGCTACTGTAGCTGTTGTTATCCAACACAGCCAAAGCAGTGTGTGCATGTGGGTGTATGTGTGAGACAGAGATTATACAACTGTTCGAGAAATTTAAATCCAGAAACGTTAATGAATATACAGTGTGTGTCCATGCTAAAGCATCTGGAACCTTCAATATCCTACAAACTGCACAACAGGTGAAATTGGTGTCAGTCCAGGCTTCGTTCGCTATGCTACTTTAACTTGCAATCAATGTGGCAATAGCTTTTGAAAGGACCCACGATTACTCTCATTCCTACCCTCTGATGTTGCTAACTAGCTAGCTAGATTTAATTCACCCTCACCATGCTGCAACTAACGTTATACCATTCTCCTGCCATTACTACCCAGATTCAGAGCCATGTCTTTAGCTTGCTAACGTTAGCTACCTAGCTAAACGGTTAGCGTCGGCGCTAGCATAACAGGCTACCTAGCTAAACGGTTAGCGTCGGCGCTAGCATAACAGGCTGCCTAGCTAAACGGTTAGCATCGGCGCTAGCATAACAGGCTAGCTAGCTAACTAGCGTAAACCGTTGCAACCCAACCCTTATTCCCTACCTTGCTTGCCATGACATTGGCTATTAGCTAGTTAGCTAACCAAGGAAACCAGAGGAAATGTTTGAAATGCTATAGCTAACTAGCTAGCTTTCAATAAGACCTGGTCAGCTAAAATTCCTGCTAGCTCACGTTAGCTAGTTAGCTTGTTTCAACTCTGATTTGCTAGCTAAAACAAATCTGTAGCTGACTGTTCTCATTAAAAAAAAAGTTTTATTTAGTGTAAAAATGAATGAAGGATTCAGCTATGGTGTTAATTCATGTAATGTTTGACTATTTTTAAAATGTCAGTGGAAACAGGGATTTATTAAATGTCTCAGCTAATTTTAGCACTGATTGCATTTTCATCGATGTGTTGCAGGATGCTGAGGGTGGAAAACATATATACGAATTGTAATCTGCCTAGTTCCATCTTTCACTAACTCAGTGGCCTTGTGGTCCGAGTGTCTGCCTCCAGGTTGGGAGTTCAATCCCCGCCCAAGTCCTATCAAAGACTGTAAAAATGGGACCTTGGTACTGAAGTGGACTGACGGTAAAGCCCTGTAAAAAAAACGTTACCTTGTGAAACGGGAGCTATGTTTCCACCGATTTGCATAAACCAGTTTTTGTACAATGTGACAGATATAATTAGTGTTTCACCTCACTGTTGAAATGTTTGTTCCATAAAAAAGCATTCTACATGCCGTTGTGGCGTTTTAATAAACTAACCAATTAAACTCTCTAGAATAATCTGGAATAATTGTAACATAATTTGGTCCTTGGGGCTGTGACTCTATTGTTTACAGTGCCTTTATGTATGTCAACCTGTATGTCAGTCAATGTGAGAGGTGCAGCACGTTGCCAGTTAACCCTAAAGCCCAATCTTCCCTTCTCATCATCATCAACATCATTATCAATTATAGCTCTATTATGTTCTTGTTGGACAGTGATAGTCTATGAATACATTAACTTATTTGCAAACAAACAAAACAGCACACAGATCTTTAGTATCTATGTGGTGTAAAACATGTTTAATTAGCCATAAGAACAGCGGAGACAGAGCTATAATTCCCTGCTCAGCTATGCTCCAAGCACCTCTCCACCAACGGGGCAGTCATCTGCACTTTCCCGGGGTGGGATTGGGACGGAACCAACCTGGAGAGGTCGGAACACTTCAAGAACGAATTTAAGTCCCTGTTAATGTAAAAAAAATCCATGGTTGACCTCTTGTGGCGTCAGCAGAAACAACTATTCTGCTGTGCCTCCGAAAAGTGAGTACACGGATTCTCAGCACACGCTGAGATTTGTTCTCTTTCCAAGGTTGAAAAACGATTAACCTCACCTGTCATTCATTGTTGTTTCAGTGAATCTGGGTATCTTCGGGTATAAATTGACAACTTCATATGAGGCTGTCGTTTACTCGAGCTGCAGGTTTTAGCCTCCGAAACTGTCCGCGGTGGACCGCTCAGGTGAGCTGCGTTCAGGAGTATCAATGAGAAGGGAAGATTGGGCTTTAGGGTTACCTGGCAACGTGCTGCACCTCGCAAATTACCTGACATACAGGTTGATATGCTGCTGAGAATATTAGGTGTAAAACCTTAATATACACTGTGCCAAACCCTCCCCTAACCTGGATGACACTGGGCCAATTGTGCACCAACTTTGTGACTACCGATCACGGCCGGATGTGATACAGCCCGAAATGGCACCCTATTCCCTATTTAGACCACTATTTTACACCAGAGCCCTATGGAACCCTATTCCCTATTTAGTGCACTACTTTAGACCAGGACCCATAGGGCTCATAACATATAGGGAACATATAGGGAATATATAGGGAACATATAGGGAATATACAGGGCATATATGGAACATATAGGGAACATATAGGGAACATAGGGAACATATAGGGAATATATAGGGCATATATGGAACATATATGGAACATATAGGGAACATAGGGAACATATAGGGCATATATAGGGAACATATAGGGCATATATGGAACACATAGGGAATATATAGGGAACATATAGGGCATATATAGGGCATATATGGAACATATAGGGAACATATAGGGAACATAGGGAACATATAGGGCATATATAGGGAATATATAGGGAACATATAGGACATATATAGGGAATATATAGGGCATATATTTGGAATATATAGGGAACATATAGGGCATATATAGGGAATATATAGGGAACATATAGGGCATATATAGGGAATATATAGGGAACATATAGGACATATATAGGGAATATATAGGGCATATATATGGAATATATAGGGTACATATAGGGCATATATAGGGAATATATAGGGAACATATAGGGCATATATAGGGAATATATAGGGAACATATAGGGCATATATAGGGAACATATAGGGCATATATAGGGAATATATAGGGAACATATAGGGCATATATGGAACACATAGGGAATATATAGGGAACATATAGGGCATATATGGAACATATATGGAACATATAGGGAACATATAGGGAACATATATGGCATATATAGGGAATATATAGGGAACATATAGGGCATATATGGAACACATAGGGAATATATAGGGAACATATAGGGCATATATAGGGCATATATGGAACATATTGGGAATATATAGGGAACTATAATAGGAATATATAGGGAATATAGGGACTATAGGGAATAGGGTGCCATTTGGGACAAAACTATAGTCAGACAGTCATGTGATTGTCAGAGGGGTTGGCTAAAAGCAAGCACACAGATCTGGGACCAGCCTGTGAAACGATAGCTTCACTCTGATGTTAGTCTGACTGGGGTTTAACTGTGAACTGAGATCAAATGGCATGTCTGTACTGTGTCATCTCTGGTGTCTATTCTGGGCAGGGGGGGAATTGGGAAAGCCCCATGGTCTGTGTGCTCCACTTCTTAGGGTTTGGTGTAATCTTTTAACTTCTCCACTAGCGGGTAGATGTTCTCTCTGTCTACAGTACATCAGGATCCCTGCAAATAGGTTACCACTGGCTTCTATAGCGACAAAGTCGGAGTCCACAGCCACAAAGTCAAATTCTACAGCCACACAGTTAAAATGGTCTAATTTAAAATTAGGGATAGGCTAACGTTTCCCAAACTGTTTTGGCCCGTGACCCCATTTTGATCCCCCCCAAAAAGCGGACCCAAGAGAATCAGGACACGTGTTTAACATCCCATCCAATGAATGGCACCCAACACAGGGCAATGTCCCCAATCACTGCCCTGGGGCATTGGGATAAAAACAAATTTGACCAGAAGAAAGAGTGCCTCCTACTGGACCTCCGACACCACTTCCAGCAGCATCTGGTCTCCTATCCAGGGACCAACCTTGCATAGCTTCAGAGGCAAGCCAGAATTTGGACGCAGGGTGGTATGCTGCTAGTCATAATTTGAGTTATGACAGTCTATTACAAATCAGTCTGACAGTACTTTTTGACAGTATTTCAGTCTGAAGAAAGTTTGGTTTGAAGTGACTGAAATACATCAGCAAAGTAGTGGGAGGTTCAGAACACCACCAGGCAGTACTTTTGGTTGATCTCCTGTGTAGAAAAGAGCATCATTGATTATGTTATTTTTCCCTCAGTCTGATTTAGTGCCTGGTCTTGTTCCACTTGGGGTCGCGTCCCCTAGTTTGGGAAACTGATTTAGTGAATGGTCTTGTTCCACTTGGGGTTGCGTCTCCTAGTTTGGGAAACTGATTTAGTGAATGGTCTTGTTCCACTTGGGGTTGCGTCTCCTAGTTTGGGAAACTGATTTAGTGAATGGTCTTGTTCCACTTGGGTTCGCGTCCCCTAGTTTGGGAAACTGATTTAGTGCCTGGTCTTTTCCCACTTGGGTTCGCGTCTCCTAGTTTGGGAAACTGATTTAGTGTCTGGTCTTGTCCACTCTGAATCCTGTGAGGTTTCTTGGTATTGTTGTGGAGGGATATTTTGTAGCATAAACGGTTTAAAAGATAGAGCCACGCTCTGCTACTGACCTAACCACTGTTCTATGACCCAAGCAGGATTTTATTTGTTTTATTTCAGTGTTTCTTGTTCCACTTGGGGTCGCGTCCCCTAGTTTGGGAAACTGATTTAGTGCCTGGTCTTGTCCCACAGGGGGTCACGGCCCCTAGTTTGGGAAACTGATTTAGTGCCTGGTCTTGTCCCACATGGGGTCACGGCCCCTAATTTGGGAAACGCTGGTTAGGCGTAAAGTTAGCAGTGAGGTTAAGGTTAAGGTTAGGTTGAAAATCACATTTTAAGAGGGTACATTTTAGAAAAGGGAGAGGTTTATGATTTTGTGCATATTCCCCTAACCCTGTTTGTCACAACCTGCTCCTCTCATACAATGACAGGTGTATTGATTGGGAAAGTTCCTTGTGACATTTATGCTGCGTTGGCTTGCTATCGGAGTTATCATAAGTTCCTAGTTATAACTGGGAAGTTTGACTTGGAACAACCATTCAAATCGGAATTACAAGTGAAAAACACATTTTCAAACAACATATAAAAACAAATCCGTTTTTGACAACTACAATATGGGTAAGGTATAATGTGGCTAGTTTGATCATAGTCTCAATGTGCAGCAATCTAGCTAATTTAACCATAAGCAACATTAACTAGCTTATCATATTGGTTGAATAATTGCACCGACCAAAATGCACATGAATGAAACAAAGTCGTATTTCCGACGCTACGGCTAGGAAATAGGAATCTCCGACGGGGCAGATGAACGCAGCATTAGTGCCCCCCTGGAGCGCGCCCACTAACGACTTCTGATTGGTCAGAGGCTTGGGTTCCTCGAAGCGACAAGGTGTGCCCCCTTGGTGTCCCAACTTGTCAACACGGCGTGGTAAGAGATATTACGCACAAACAACCGTAGGCTAGAGAAGAGGAGAAGTCATTTAACTTCAGAACAAACTTTTTTGTTGTGTTCACTAGCATACATTTAATGAGACATTTGGCTGTGTTGTATCTGTCGTTACACTCACCATTACCAGTTGAAACTTGGTGGAACTTCAAATGAACCGTTTTTATTTTTCTGGAATAGCCAACGACCAACGCCGGACTACAAACCTATCACAACATTGTTGCTGTCCCCAGGGTTGTGCTTTCCAGCTGTAGCGGACTATGGCGGTGCGCTCGTTATACGGCTTGAATCCGACGTCTGTAACTGTAGCCAATGACTGTAGTCTTTCTCCCCAATAATACTACAGTATTTGCCGGGTCTGTATCTGCCGGGTCAGTATCTGCCGGGTCAGCGGCACACGCTCTGCGGGCAGAGTGCTGACGGACTTGTCGCGCCACGAACGAAATCCTCCCGGTAATACATAGGCTAGGAGGTAAGTAGACCTTCAACATAACGGAATGCAAAATGTTGATATTGAAAAAATAACTTTTTAGCGTAGGCCTATCTATGTATTTTTTCTCCTGGGTATGCTATTTTGTTGTCGGTTGCATAACATGGAAAACATAAATGTGTTGTCCTCCCGCAAAATATGGTTGCTTGATAGTTTGCATATCTTGACCCCATGCCCTTTGGCCCACAGACTATATTTACGCTTACGGACAAGGTCTGTTGTTACCACAGCAACATGACACCTTGCCTTCCCAGTTGCGCGATAGTTTTCTCTGTGCACGGTACAAGGAACATTCACTTGTTCTATTCGCATTCTCAAAACCAATCAGTATATCGTACAATATTGATTATGGTTAGGCAAAGGTGCATTAAAATATCTATATTTTGTAAACCTTTTTTGATACTGGAGTATGCGCGTAAAAAACGCGCTAACTCGGGATAATACGGCTTTTATGATACGGCAGTGTTGCAACGCCCATGGTGGGGTTTTACTCTCCGATTGAGATATTTGGGATTACCCGTTTTCTGCTTGGGTTGGATAGGAGATTTTTTATTTTTTACATGCCACACACGACAGAAGTGGGGGTGGGGCTGGTTGTGTTGGGCAGCATGTTGCTTGTGTCAGCTGCTCAGAACAGATCAGTGGCCAATATCCACAAAACAACTCAAGAGTAGGAGTACTGGTCTAGGATCAGGTCCCCACCTGTCCATATCATCATATTCAATACTATGTCAAATGTAAAATTGATCCTAGATCATCGCTCCTACCTCTGAGACACTTTGTGAATGGGCCCAGTCCATTATCTACAGACAGTACAGATAAACCAGTGTGTCTGGTAGGAGTGTTAGTCATTATCTAAAGACAGTACAGACCGTTACAACTGTTGTCTTATTTTCCTCCTTCTGCATTTCCCATTATAGTTCTCTATATATAGGGAATAGAGTGTAGTTTCCATTATAGTTCTCTATATATAGGGAATACAGTGTACTTTCCCATTATAGTTCTCTATATATAGGGAATAGAGTGTAGTTTCCATTATAGTTCTCTATATATAGGGAATACAGTGTACTTTCCCATTATAGTTCTCTATATATAGGGAATAGAGTGCAATTTCCCATTATAGTTCTCTATATATAGGGAATAGAGTGTAATTTACCATTATAGTGCTCTATATATATATAGGGAATAGAGTGTAATTGACCATTATAGTGATCTATATATAGGGAATAGAGTGTAATTTCCAATTATAGTTCTCTATATATAGGGACTAGAGTGTAATTTCCAATTATAGTTCTCTATATATAGGGAATAGAGTGTAATTTCCAATTATAGTTCTCTATATATAGGGAATAGAGTGTAATTTCCAATTATAGTTCTCTATATATAGGGAATAGAGTGTAATTTCCAATTATAGTTCTCTATATATAGGGAATAGAGTGTAATTTCCAATTATAGTTCTCTATATATAGGGAATAGAGTGTAATTTCCAATTATAGTTCTCTATATATATATAGGGAATAGAGTGTAATCAAAACAAATCAAGTAAAATTTTATTTGTCACATACACATGGTTAGCAGATGTTAATGCGAGTGTAGCGAAATGCTTGTGCTTCTAGTTCCGACAATGCAGTAATAACCAATGAGTAATCTAACCTAACAATTCCACAACTACTACCTTATAATTCCCATTATAGTGCTCTATATATAGGGAATAGAGTGTAATTTCCCATTATAGTGCTCTATATATAGGGAATACAGTGTCATTTCCATTATAATGCTCTATATATAGGGCATACAGTGTCATTTCCATTATAATGCTCTATATATAGGGAATACAGTGTCATTTCCATTATAATGCTCTATATATAGGGAATACAGTGTCATTTCCCATTATAATGCTCTATATATAGGGAATACAGTGTCATTTCCATTATAATGCTCTATATATAGGGAATACAGTGTCATTTCCCATTATAATGCTCTATATATAGGGAATACAGTGTCATTCCCATTATAATGCTCTATATATAGGGAATACAGTGTCATTTCCATTATAATGCTCTATATATAGGGAATACAGTGTCATTTCCATTATAATGCTCTATATATAGGGAATACAGTGTCATTTCCATTATAATGCTCTATATATAGGGAATACAGTGTCATTTCCATTATAATGCTCTATATATAGGGAATACAGTGTCATTTCCATTATAATGCTCTATATATAGGGAATACAGTGTCATTTCCATTATAATGCTCTATATATAGGGAATACAGTGTAATTTCCATTATAATGCTCTATAAATAGGGAATACAGTGTCATTTCCATTATAGTGCTCTATATATAGGGAATACAGTGTCATTTCCATTATAATGCTCTATATATAGGGAATACAGTGTCATTTCCATTATAATGCTCTATATATAGGGAATACAGTGTCATTTCCATTATAATGCTCTATATATAGGGAATACAGTGTCATTCCCATTATAATGCTCTATATATAGGGAATACAGTGTCATTTCCATTATAGTGCTCTATATATAGGGAATACAGTGTCATTTCCATTATAATGCTCTATATATAGGGAATACAGTGTCATTTCCATTATAATGCTCTATATATAGGGAATACAGTGTCATTTCCATTATAATGCTCTATATATAGGGAATACAGTGTCATTTCCATTATAGTGCTCTATATATAGGGAATACAGTGTCATTTGGAATGCCACCAGAGCCAGTGCCATTGAAGCTGCCTGACACACTTATGAGGATGGAAATAGTAAGAGAGGAGTACATTCTGCCACATATACTGTACACACACACACACTGTACACACACTGTACACACACACTGTACACACACTGTACACACACACACACACACACGCACACACACACACACACACACACACACACACACACACACACACACACACACACACACACACACACACACACACACACACACACACACACCTTATAATGCTCTTGCTCAGTGTTTTCCTGACCACATGACCTGACCAGGACATTTTCTGTAACTAGAGCTTTGAGGTTTTCCTGGTCGGGACACTTCTGATGACAGTAAGATGAAATACTTACTGTACTGTACACTGTTACCACCCCCTCTCTTTTATCCACCCTCTCTATACCTCTTCCACCCCCTCTCTTTTATCTACTCTCTCTATACCTCTTCCACCCTCTCCATACCTCTTCCACCCCCTCTCTTTTACCCACTCTCTCGGTCTCTCTGTCTCTCTCTCTCTGTCTCTCTGTCTCTCTCTATCTCTCTGTCTCTCTCTGTCTCTGTCTCTCTGTTTCTCTCTCACACACACCGTTGAGATATCGGAACTCATTGGGAAACCTCATGTCATTCATTTGGGCAAAACATTGACAAACAAAACCATGTTCTGTTCTGGTTGTTATTCGACAGTGTTGCTAAGTAACCTAATTCCACCCTACCTAAGCATGAGACAGTGTTGAACAGAAGACACACGGGCATCTCGCTCTGGAAGACAGCTCTTCTAAGGAAATCCTGGAAGATTTCTGAAGTTGTAAAATTTGGGTG
>NC_092178.1:5066298-5073798 GCF_045791955.1 Oncorhynchus clarkii lewisi
AACCCAGACCTCCTATATTCTATAACCCTCCTATATTCTATAACCCAGACCTCCTATATTCTATAACCCTCCTATTTTCTATAACCCAAACCTCCTATATTCTATAACCCAGACCTCCTATATTCTATAACCCAAACCTCGTATATTCTATAACCCAGACCTCCTATATTCTATAACCCAAACCTCCTATATTCTATAACCCTCCTATATTCGATAACCCTCGTATATTCTATAACCCAGACCTCCTATATTCTATAACCCTCCTATATTCTATAAACCTCCTATATTCTATAAACCTCCTATATTCTATAACCCAGACCTCCTATATTCTATAACCCTCCTATATTCTTTAACCCTCCTATATTCTATAACCCTCCTATATTCTATAACCCTCCTATATTCTATAAACCTCCTATATTCTATAACCCAGACCTCCTATATTCTATAACCCTCCTATATTCTATAAACCTCCTATATTCTATAAACCTCCTATATTCTATAACCCAGACCTCCTATATTCTATAACCCTCCTATATTCTTTAACCCTCCTATATTCTATAACCCTCCTATATTCTATAACCCAGACCTCCTATATTCTATAACCCTCCTATATTCTATAACCCTCCTATATTCTATAACCCTCCTATATTCTATAACCCAGACCTCCTATATTCTATAACCCAGACCTCCTATATTCTATAACCCTCCTATATTCTATAACCCTCCTATATTCTATAACCCAGACCTCCTATATTCTATAACCCTCCTATTTTCTATAACCCAGACCTCCTATATTCTATAACCCAGACCTCCTATATTCTATAACCCTCCTATTTTCTATAATCCAGACCTCCTATATTCTATAACCCAGACCTCCTATATTCTATAACCCTCCTATATTCTATAATCCAGACCTCCTATATTCTATAACCCAGACCTCCTATATTCTATAACCCAGACCTCCTATATTCTATAACCCAGACCTCCTATATTCTATAACCCAGACCTCCTATATTCTATAACCCAGACCTCCTATATTCTATAACCCAGACCTCCTATATTCTATAACCCAGACCTCCTATATTCTATAACCCAGACCTCCTATATTCTATAACCCAGTCCTCCTATATTCTATAACCCAGACCTCCTATATTCTATAACCCTCCTATATTCTATAACCCAGACCTCCTATATTCTATAACCCTCCTATATTCTATAACCCAGACCTCCTATATTCTATAACCCAGACCTCCTATATTCTATAACCCTCCTATATTCTATAACCCAGACCTCCTATATTCTATAACCCTCCTATATTCTATAACCCAGACCTCCTATATTCTATAACCCTCCTATATTCTATAACCCAGACCTCCTATAATCTATAACCCAGACCTCCTATATTCTATAACCCAGTCCTCCTATAATCTATAACCCAGACCTCCTATATTCTATAACCCTCCTATATTCTATAACCCAGACCTCCTATAATCTATAACCCTCCTATATTCTATAACCCAGACCTCCTATATTCTATAACCCTCCTATATTCTTTAACCCAGACCTCCTATATTCTATAACCCTCCTATATTCCATAACCCAGACCTCCTATATTCTATAACCCAGACCTCCTATATTCTATAACCCAGACCTCCTATATTCTATAACCCAGACCTCCTATATTCTATAACCCAGTCCTCCTATATTCTATAACCCAGACCTCCTATATTCTATAACCCAGACCTCCTATATTCTATAACCCAGACCTCCTATATTCTATAACCCAGACCTCCTATATTCTATAACCCAGACCTCCTATATTCTATAACCCTCCTATATTCTATAACCCAGACCTCCTATATTCTATAACCCAGACCTCCTATATTCTATAACCCAGACCTCCTATATTCTATAACCCAGACCTCCTATATTCTATAACCCAGACCTCCTATATTCTATAACCCAGACCTCCTATATTCTATAACCCAAACCTCCTATATTCTATAACCCAGACCTCCTATATTCTATAACCCTCCTATATTCTATAACCCAGACCTCCTATATTCTATAACCCTCCTATATTCTATAACCCAGACCTCCTATATTCTATAACCCAGGCCTCCTATATTCTATAACCCTCCTATATTCTATAACCCAGACCTCCTATATTCTATAACCCTCCTATATTCTATAACCCAGACCTCCTATATTCTATAACCCTCCTATATTCTATAACCCAGACCTCCTATATTCTATAACCCTCCTATATTCTATAACCCAGACCTCCTATATTCTATAACCCAGGCCTCCTATATTCTATAACCCAGACCTCCTATATTCTATAACCCAGACCTCCTATATTCTATAACCCAGACCTCCTATATTCTATAACCCAGACCTCCTATATTCTATAACCCTCCTATATTCTATAACCCAGACCTCCTATCTTCTATAACCCTCCTATATTCTATAACCCTCCTATATTCCATAACCCAGACCTCCTATATTCTATAACCCAGACCTCCTATATTCTATAATCCAGACCTCCTATATTCTATAACCCAGACCTCCTATATTCTATAACCCAGACCTCCTATATTCTATAATCCAGACCTCCTATATTCTATAACCCAGACCTCCTATATTCTATAACCCTCCTATATTCTATAACCCAGTCCTCCTATATTCTATAACCCTCCTATATTCTATAACCCTCCTATATTCTATAACCCAGACCTCCTATATTCTATAACCCAGACCTCCTATATTCTATACCCTCCTATATTCTATAACCCAGACCTCCTATATTCTATAACTCAGACCTCCTATATTCTATAACCCAGACCTCCTATATTCTATAACCCTCCTATATTCTATAACCCAGACCTCCTATATTCTATAACCCTCCTATATTCTATAACCCAGACCTCCTATTTTCTATAACCCTCCTATATTCTATAACCCAGACCTCCTATATTCTATAACCCTCCTATATTCTATAACCCAGACCTCCTATATTCTATAACCCTCCTATATTCTATAACCCAGACCTCCTATATTCTATAACCCTCCTATATTCTAAAACCCAGACCTCCTATATTCTATAACTCTCCTATATTCTATAACCCAGACCTCCTATATTCTATAACCCTCCTATGTTCTATAACCCAGACCTCCTATATTCTATAACCCAGACCTCCTATATTCTATAACCCAGACCTCCTATATTCTATAACCCAGACCTCCTATATTCTATAACCCTCCTATATTCTATAACCCAGACCTCCTATATTCTATAACCCTCCTATATTCTATAACCCAGACCTCCTATATTCTATAACCCTCCTATATTCTATAACCCAGACCTCCTATAATCTATAACCCAGACCTCCTATATTCTATAACCCAGTCCTCCTATAATCTATAACCCAGACCTCCTATATTCTATAACCCTCCTATATTCTATAACCCAGACCTCCTATAATCTATAACCCTCCTATATTCTATAACCCAGACCTCCTATATTCTATAACCCTCCTATATTCTATAACCCAGACCTCCTATATTCTATAACCCTCCTATATTCCATAACCCAGACCTCCTATATTCTATAACCCAGACCTCCTATATTCTATAACCCAGACCTCCTATATTCTATAACCCAGACCTCCTATATTCTATAACCCAGTCCTCCTATATTCTATAACCCAGACCTCCTATATTCTATAACCCAGACCTCCTATATTCTATAACCCAGACCTCCTATATTCTATAACCCAGACCTCCTATATTCTATAACCCAGACCTCCTATATTCTATAACCCTCCTATATTCTATAACCCAGACCTCCTATATTCTATAACCCAGACCTCCTATATTCTATAACCCAGACCTCCTATATTCTATAACCCAGACCTCCTATATTCTATAACCCAGACCTCCTATATTCTATAACCCAGACCTCCTATATTCTATAACCCAGACCTCCTATATTCTATAACCCAGACCTCCTATATTCTATAACCCAAACCTCCTATATTCTATAACCCAGACCTCCTATATTCTATAACCCTCCTATATTCTATAACCCAGACCTCCTATATTCTATAACCCAGGCCTCCTATATTCTATAACCCTCCTATATTCTATAACCCAGACCTCCTATATTCTATAACCCTCCTATATTCTATAACCCAGACCTCCTATATTCTATAACCCAGACCTCCTATATTCTATAACCCAGACCTCCTATATTCTATAACCCTCCTATATTCTATAACCCAGACCTCCTATATTCTATAACCCTCCTATATTCTATAACCCAGACCTCCTATTTTCTATAACCCTCCTATATTCTATAACCCAGACCTCCTATATTCTATAACCCTCCTATATTCTATAACCCAGACCTCCTATATTCTATAACCCTCCTATATTCTATAACCCAGACCTCCTATATTCTATAACCCTCCTATATTCTAAAACCCAGACCTCCTATATTCTATAACTCTCCTATATTCTATAACCCAGACCTCCTATATTCTATAACCCTCCTATGTTCTATAACCCAGACCTCCTATATTCTATAACCCAGACCTCCTATATTCTATAACCCAGACCTCCTATATTCTATAACCCAGACCTCCTATATTCTATAACCCTCCTATATTCTATAACCCAGACCTCCTATATTCTATAACCCTCCTATATTCTATAACCCAGACCTCCTATATTCTATAACCCTCCTATATTCTATAACCCAGACCTCCTATAATCTATAACCCAGACCTCCTATATTCTATAACCCAGTCCTCCTATAATCTATAACCCAGACCTCCTATATTCTATAACCCTCCTATATTCTATAACCCAGACCTCCTATAATCTATAACCCTCCTATATTCTATAACCCAGACCTCCTATATTCTATAACCCTCCTATATTCTATAACCCAGACCTCCTATATTCTATAACCCTCCTATATTCCATAACCCAGACCTCCTATATTCTATAACCCAGACCTCCTATATTCTATAACCCAGACCTCCTATATTCTATAACCCAGACCTCCTATATTCTATAACCCAGTCCTCCTATATTCTATAACCCAGACCTCCTATATTCTATAACCCAGACCTCCTATATTCTATAACCCAGACCTCCTATATTCTATAACCCAGACCTCCTATATTCTATAACCCAGACCTCCTATATTCTATAACCCTCCTATATTCTATAACCCAGACCTCCTATATTCTATAACCCAGACCTCCTATATTCTATAACCCAGACCTCCTATATTCTATAACCCAGACCTCCTATATTCTATAACCCAGACCTCCTATATTCTATAACCCAGACCTCCTATATTCTATAACCCAAACCTCCTATATTCTATAACCCAGACCTCCTATATTCTATAACCCTCCTATATTCTATAACCCAGACCTCCTATATTCTATAACCCTCCTATATTCTATAACCCAGACCTCCTATATTCTATAACCCAGGCCTCCTATATTCTATAACCCTCCTATATTCTATAACCCAGACCTCCTATATTCTATAACCCTCCTATATTCTATAACCCAGACCTCCTATATTCTATAACCCTCCTATATTCTATAACCCAGACCTCCTATATTCTATAACCCTCCTATATTCTATAACCCAGACCTCCTATATTCTATAACCCAGGCCTCCTATATTCTATAACCCAGACCTCCTATATTCTATAACCCAGACCTCCTATATTCTATAACCCAGACCTCCTATATTCTATAACCCAGACCTCCTATATTCTATAACCCTCCTATATTCTATAACCCAGACCTCCTATCTTCTATAACCCTCCTATATTCTATAACCCTCCTATATTCTATAACCCAGACCTCCTATATTCTATAACCCAGACCTCCTATATTCTATAATCCAGACCTCCTATATTCTATAACCCAGACCTCCTATATTCTATAACCCAGACCTCCTATATTCTATAATCCAGACCTCCTATATTCTATAACCCAGACCTCCTATATTCTATAACCCTCCTATATTCTATAACCCAGACCTCCTATATTCTATAACCCTCCTATATTCTATAACCCTCCTATATTCTATAACCCAGTCCTCCTATATTCTATAACCCTCCTATATTCTATAACCCTCCTATATTCTATAACCCAGACCTCCTATATTCTATAACCCAGACCTCCTATATTCTATACCCTCCTATATTCTATAACCCAGACCTCCTATATTCTATAACCCAGACCTCCTATATTCTATAACCCAGACCTCCTATATTCTATAACCCTCCTATATTCTATAACCCAGACCTCCTATATTCTATAACCCTCCTATATTCTATAACCCAGACCTCCTATTTTCTATAACCCTCCTATATTCTATAACCCAGACCTCCTATATTCTATAACCCTCCTATATTCTATAACCCAGACCTCCTATATTCTATAACCCTCCTATATTCTATAACCCAGACCTCCTATATTCTATAACCCTCCTATATTCTAAAACCCAGACCTCCTATATTCTATAACTCTCCTATATTCTATAACCCAGACCTCCTATATTCTATAACCCTCCTATGTTCTATAACCCAGACCTCCTATATTCTATAACCCAGACCTCCTATATTCTATAACCCAGACCTCCTATATTCTATAAACCTCCTATATTCTATAACCCTCTTATATTCTATAACCCAGACCTCCTATATTCTATAACCCAGACCTCCTATATTCTATAACCCAGACCTCCTATATTCTATAACCCTCCTATATTCTATAACCCTCCTATATTCTATAACCCAGACCTCCTATATTCTATAACCCAGACCTCCTATATTCTATAACCCAGACCTCCTATATTCTATAACCCAGACCTCCTATATTCTATAAACCTCCTATATTCTATAAACCTCCTATATTCTATAACCCAGACCTCCTATATTCTATAACCCAGACCTCCTATATTCTATAACCCAGACCTCCTATATTCTATAACCCAGACCTCCTATATTCTATAACCCAGACCTCCTATATTCTATAACCCAGACCTCCTATATTCTATAACCCAGACCTCCTATATTCTATAACCCAGACCTCCTATATTCTATAACCCAGACCTCCTATATTCTATTACCCTGACCTCCTATATTCTATTACCCTGTGCTCCTATATTCTATTACCCAGACCTCCTATATTCTATAACCCAGACCTCCTATATTCTATAACCCAGACCTCCTATATTCTATAACCCTCCTATATTCTATAACCCAGACCTCCTATATTCTATAACCCAGACCTCCTATATTCTATAACCCAGACCTCCTATAATCTATAACCCAGACCTCCTATATTCTATAACCCTCCTATATTCTATAACCCAGACCTCCTATATTCTATAACCCTCCTATATTCTATAACCCAGTCCTCCTATATTCTATAACCCAGACCTCCTATATTCTATAACCCTCCT